>NC_057804.1:132398579-132568528 GCF_018294505.1 Triticum aestivum | reverse complement strand
GCCGAGGTTTGCCGCCGCCTCGTTTTCCATGCTGGTTTTTTTTTGAAAACCGAGCGGTTTTTCCGTCGGTTTATTTTTGGTTTTTTTAGTTTCGGTTTTTTTTCGATTAGATCGGTTTTATTTTCGGTTTAGTTTAATTAGCGAGCGTTCGCTCGTTCGTTCGTTTTAACGAACGTGTTTGTCAGATTAGTTTAGTTAAGGAACGTTCGTTCGTTGACCTGTTCGTCGTTTTTCTTTTTCTTGGATTTAATCCGCGATTTTTCTGATCGCGATTCCTGATCTGATTTTCGTTTTAGTATAACTTTTCACTCGTTTATCGGAATCAGGCGATTCAAACGCCTGGAGTTTCGTCTCGAAACCCTCTTTCCGAATAATCTACTTAAACAAGTTTTTGTTTCTGTAAAATTTGACTTAGATCCAGATTAGTAAAACGAGATGTTTTCTTTCGCCGTTTGACTTTCGTTGTTTTGTTTGATTTGTTTCTTTTTGCAAACCGGAGTTCTTAAGTTGATCATTCTGGTTAGATCTTTTACTCGAGTTTTACGTGTGCATTAGATGAGTACTTATTGTATGATTGTTTGTTTATCTGCGATAGAATACCCGGAGTGCGCCGCCTGTTACTTCGAGTCTCTAGGTCTCGCGGATCATCAGCAAGGCAAGTAACACTTGATCATACCTTTCTACTACCCAGTTTTTATGCATTAGATCAATCCTCAAACATTGCCTGATTAGGATCTAATTAAATTGTGGGATGGGAAGTAGATGAGGTAGTACCTATTACCTGTTTTATTATCAAACCTTTGGGAGTTACTTCTACGTTTGCTTATTATGCCATGCTATGCTAGTAGACGTGGATTGGGTGAGTGTATCCATGACAGATGTGAGATTGTTAAATTAATGGTTTATTTAAGGTGGCAACTTGAATACACATCTGGGTGGATTGAGGCACCTGGTTTCTATCAGGACTTGCCTGTATTTCTTCGGACCGCCACCCAGGCTCAAAGGGATCATGAGATTATTCAAACTAGAAACTTCCGTGTGCAGCCACATGCTATTATGGGCTCTAGCATAGTAAGTTGTGCAAATTCTTACGGGGTGGACTAGCAGATGTAGGGGATGTAGGTTGGTACGGTCTACCCCTTATGTAAGGTGCAAGTGCTTCTGAAAGACTATGTCTCGGTCATCTGTTTCTCAAACACCTTGTAGTGCGAGAAACCAAGCGGAGGCGATCGAGTCATGTGGGGAAAAGTGCGCAAACCTCTGCAGAGTGTATAAACTAATCATGGTTAGCCGTGTCCCCGGTTATGGACATCTTGAGTATCTAGTACCTGGATATCATGTGAATCTCATCATGTTACTTCTAATTTAATATTGTTGGGTTTAATGAGTACTTTTTAATTGGGATTGAGAATGCTGTCAACCATTCTCAATATTTAGCAACCACCATGATAGTTAAATAACTTTATTCCTTTGCAGTAGGGAAAATTGGATTTATGCAAAAACTGTAACCATAGAGCTTTACCACCAGCCAAATATGCATGTAGTATAGCTTATTCTATTGTTATTCTCTATGTGTTACATTGCCAGCATATTCCATGTGCTGACCCATTTTCGGGCTGCAACGTTTCATGTTGCAGACTTTTCAGACGACGAGTAAGATGCTTTTAGGTTGTGGTTCTATACTCAGTGATGCCGTTGGAGTTGATGGAGTCACTTATCTTCCAAGCCTTCCGCTGTTATCGATTTTAGATGGCCTTAAGCCATATTTATTTCAATAAGTTCTCTTTTGAGACATTCGATGTAATAAGTGTGTGATTGCTACTCTGTTATAAATCCTCCAAGTACTGTGTGGTGTCAGCATTACTGATCCAGGGATGACACTGAGCACAGAGATCAGACTGTTTGATGTCGGGTCGCTATAGCACATCACTATAAGCCTTGCAAGCAATGTAGCTAAATCAGTTAGTTACAGAATGATGCATTACGTAACGAGTAAAGAGACTTGCCGGTAACGAGATTGAACTAGGTATTGGATACCGACAATCGAATCTCGGGCAAGTAACATACCGATGACAAAAGGGAACAATGTATGTTGTTATGCGGTTTGACCAATAAAGATCTTCATAGAATATGTAGGAGCCAATATGAGCATCCAGGTTCCGCTATTGGTTATTAACCGAGAATAGTTCTAGGTCATGTCTAAATAGTTCTCGAACCCGTAGGGTCCGCACGCTTAACGTTACGATGACAGTTTTATTATGAGTTTATAAGTTTTGATGTACCGAAGATTGTTCGGAGTACCGGATGTGATCACGGACATGACGAGGAGTCTCTAAATGGTCGAGACATAAAGATTGATATATTGGAAGCCTATATTTGGACATCGGAATGGTTCCGGGTGAAATCGGGATTTTACCGGAACACCGGGGGGTTACCGGAACCCTCCCGGGGGTTAATGGGCCTTAGTGGGCCATGAGGGAGAAGAGGAGGGCCAGCCAGGGTAGGCCGCGCGCCCCCTCCCCCCCTAGTCCGAATAGGACAAGGAAGGGAGGGCGGCGCCCCCCTTTCCTCTTTCCCCTCCCCCCTTTCCTTCTCCACCAAGGCAAGAGGGGGGAGTCCTACTCCCGGTGGGAGTAGGACTCCTCCAGGCGCACCCCTAGGGGGCCGGCCGCACCTCCCCCCTCCCTCCTTTATATACAGGGGCAGGGGGCACCCTAGAACACACAAGTTGATCTTCAAGACCGTTCCTTAGCCGTGTGCGGTGCCCCCCTGCACCATATTCCACCTTGGTCATATCGTCGCGGAGTTTAGGCGAAGCCCTGTGCCGGTAGAACATCATCATCGTCACCACGCCGTCGTGCTGACGGAACTCATCCCCGACACTTTGCTGGATCGGAGTCCGGGGATCATCATCGAGTTGAACGTGTGCTGAACTCGGAGGTGTCGTACGTTCGGTACTTGGGTCGGTCGGATCGTGAAGACGTACAACTACATCAACCGCGTTGTCATAACACTTCCGCTTACGGTCTATGAGGGTACGTGGACAATACTCTCCCCTCTCGTTGCTATGCATCACCATGATCTTGCGTGTGCATAGGAAATTTTTTGAAATTACTACGTTCCCCAACAGTGGCATCCGAGCCTGGTTTTATGCGTAGATGTCATATGCACGAGTAGAACACAAGTGAGTTGTGGGCGATACAAGTGATACTTCTTACCAGCATGTCATACTTTGGTTCAGCGGTATTGTGAGATGAAGCGGCCCGGACCGACATTACGCGTACGCTTACGCGAGACTGGTTTCACCGTTACGAGCACTCGTGCTTAAAGGTGGCTGGCGGGTGTCTGTCTCTCTCACTTTAGCTGAATCGAGTGTGGCTACACCCGGTCCTTGCGAAGGTTAAAACAACACTAACTTGATGAACTATCGTTGTGGTTTTGATGCGTAGGTAAGAACGGTTCTTGCTCAGCCCGTAGCAGCCACGTAAAATTTGCAACAACAAAGTAGAGGACGTCTAACTTGTTTTTGCAGGGCATGTTGTGATGTGATATGGTCAAGACGTGATGCTATATTTTATTGTATGAGATGATCATGTTTTGTAACCGAAGTTATTGGCAACTGGCAGGAGCCATATGGTTGTCGCTATATTGTATGAAATGCAAATGCCCTGTAATTGCTTTACTTTATCACTAAGCGGTAGCGATAGTCGTAGAAGCAATAGATGGCGTAACGACAATGATGCTACGATGGAGATCAAGGTGTCGCGCCGGTGATGATGGTGATCACGACGGTGCTTTGAAGATGGAGATCACAAGCACAAGATGATGATGGCCATATCATATCACTTATATTGATTGCATCTGATGTTTATCCTTTATGCATCTTATCTTGCTTTGATTGATGGCAGCATTTTAAGATGATCTCTCACTAAAATTATCAAGAAGTGTTCTCCCTGAGTATGCACCGTTGTGAAAGTTCTTCGTGCTGAGACACCACGTGATGATCGGGTGTGATAGGCTCTACGTTCAAATACAACGGGTGCAAAACAGTTGCACACATGGAATACTCAGGTTAAACTTGGCGAGCCTAGCATATAATAGATATGGCCTCAGAACACGGAGACCAAAAGGTCGAGCATGAATCATATAGTAGATATGATCAACATATTGATGTTCACCGTTGAAACTACTCCATCTCACGTGACGATCGGACATGGTGTAGTTGATATGGATCACGTAATCACTTAGAGGATTAGAGGGATGTCTATCTAAGTAGGAGTTCTTAAGTAATATGATTAATTGAACTTAAGTTTATCATGAACTTACTACCTGATTGTATTTTGTTTGTCTATGTTTATTGTAGATAGATGGCTCGTGATGTTGTTCCGTTGAATTTTAATGTGTTCCTTGAGAAAGCAAAGTCGAAAAATGATGGTAGCAATTACACGGACTGGGTCCGTAACCTGAGGATTATCCTCATTGCTGCACAGAAGAATTACGTCCTAGAAGCACCGCTGGGTGCCAGGCCTGCTGCTGATGCAACTGATGATGTTAAGAACATCTGGCAGAGCAAAGCTGATGACTACTCGATAGTTCAGTGTGCCATGCTTTACGGCTTAGAACCGGGTCTTCAACGACGTTTTGAACGTTATGGAGCATATGAGATGTTCCAGGAGTTGAAGTTAATATTTCAAGCAAATGCCCGGATTGAGAGATATGAAGTCTCCAATAAGTTCTATAGCTGCAAGATGGAGGAGAATAGTTATGTCAGTGAACGCATACTCAAAATGTCTGGGTATAATAATCACTTGATTCAACTGGGAGTTAATCTTCCTGATGGTAGTGTCATTGACAGAATTCTTCAATCACTGCCACCAGGCTACAAGAGCTTCGTGATGAACTATAATATGCAAGGGATGGACAAGACTATTCCCGAGCTCTTCACAATGCTAAAAGCCGCGGAGGTAGAAATCAAGAAGGAGCATCAAGTGTTGATGGTCAACAAGACCACCAGTTTCAAGAAAAAGGGCAAAGGGAAGAAGAAGGGGAACTTCAAGAAGAACAGCAAACAAGTTGCTGCTCAAGAGAAGAAACCCAAGTCTGGACTTAAGCCTGAGACTGAGTGCTTCTACTGCAAGCAGACTAGACACTGGAAGCAGAACTGCCCCAAGTATTTGGCGGATAAGAAGGATGGCAAAGTGAACAAAGGTATATGTGATATACATGTTATTGATGTGTACCTTACTAATGCTCGCAGTAGTACCTGGGTATTTGATACTGGTTCTGTTGCTAATATTTGCAAGTCGAAACAGGGACTACGGATTAAGCGGAGATTGGCTAAGGACGAGGTGACGATGCGCGTGGGAAATGGTTCCAAAGTCGATGTGATCGCGGTCGGCACGCTACCTCTACATCTACCATCGGGATTAGTTTTAGACCTAAATAATTTTTATTTGGTGCCAGCGTTGAGCATGAACATTATATCTGGATCTTGTTTGATGCGAGACGGTTATTCATTTAAGTCAGAGAATAATGGTTGTTCTATTTATATGAGTAATATCTTTTATGGTCATGCACCCTTGAAGAGTGGTCTATTTTTATTGAATCACGATAGTAGTGATACACATATTCATAGTATTGAAACCAAAAGATGCAGAGTTGATAATGATAGTGCAACTTATTTGTGGCACTGCCATATAGGTCATATCGGTATAAAGCGCATGAAGAAACTCCATACTGATGGGCTTTTGGAATCACTTGATTATGAATCACTTGGTACTTGCGAACCGTGCCTCATGGGCAAGATGACTAAAACGCCGTTCTCCGAAACTATGGAGCGAGCAACTGATTTATTGGAAATCATACATACTGAAGGTTGTGGTCCAATGAATGTTGAGGCTCGCGGCGGGTATCGTTATTTTCTCACCTTCAAAGATGATTTGAGCAGATATGGGTATATCTACTTAATGAAACACAAGTATGAAACATTTGAAAAGTTCAAAGAATTTCAGAGTGAAGTGGAATATTTGAGTTATGAGTTTGGTCTACATTTGAAACAATGCGGAATACTTCCGCAACTCACGCCACCCGGAACACCACAACGAAATGGTGTGTACGAACGTCGTAATCGTACTTTACTTGATATGGTGCGATCTATGATGTCTCTTACTGATTTACCACTATCGTTTTGGGGATATGCTTTAGAGACGGCCGCATTCACGTTAAATAGGGCACCATAAAAATCCGTTGAGACGACACCTCATGAACTGTGGTTTGGCAAGAAACCAAAGTTGTCGTTTCTTGAAGTTTGGGGCTGCGATGCTTATGTGAAGAAACTTCAACCAGATAAGCTTGAACCCAAATCGGAGAAATGTGCCTTCATAGGATACCCAAAAGAGATTGTTGGGTACACCTTCTATCACAGAACTGAGGGCAAGATTTTCTTGCTAAATTCGGATCCTTTCTAGAGAAAGAGTTTCTCTCGAAAGAAGTGAGTGGGACGAAAGTAGAACTTGACGAGGTAACTGTACCTGCTCCCTTATTGGAAACTAGTTCATCACAAGAACCGGTTCCTGTGACAACTACACGAATTAGTGAGGAAGCTATTGATATTGATCATGAAACTTATGATCAAGTTTCTACTGAACCTCGTAGGTCTACCAGAGTAAGATCCGCACCAGAGTGGTACGGTAATCCTATTCTGGAAGTCATGTTACTTGACCATGACGAACCTACGAACTATGAGGAAGCGATGATGAGCCCAGATTCCGCAAAATGGCTAGAGGCCATGAAATCTGAGATGGGATCCATGTATGAGAACAAAGTATGGACTTTGGTTGACTTGCCCGATGATCGGCAAGCCATTGAGAATAAATGGATCTTTAAGAAGAAGACTGACGTTGATGGTAATATAACTGTCTATAAAGCTCGACTTGTTGCGAAAGGTTTTCGACAAGTTCAAGGGGTTGACTACGATGAGACTTTCTCACCCGTAGCGATGCTTAAGTCTATCTGAATCGTGTTAGCAATTGCTACATTTTATGATTATGAAATTTGGCAAATGGATGCCAAAACTGCATTCTTGAATGGATTTCTGGAAGAAGAGTTGTATATGATGCAACCAGAAGGTTTTGTTGATCCAAAAGGTGCTAACAAAGTGTGCAAGCTCCAGCGATCCATTTATGGACTAGTGCAAGCATCTCGGAGTTGGAATAAACGCTTTGATAGTGTGATCAAAGCATATGGTTTTATACAGACTTTTGGAGAAGCCTGTATTTACAAGAAAGTGAGTGGGAGCTCTGTAGCATTTCTGATATTATATGTAGATGACATATTATTAATTGGAAATGATATAGAATTTCTGGATAGCATAAAGGGGATACTTGAATAAAAGTTTTTCTATGAAAGACCTCGGTGAAGCTGCTTACATATTGGGCATCAAAATTTATAGAGATAGATCAAGACGCTTAATAGGACTTTCACAAAGCAGATACCTTGATAAAGTTTTGAAAAAGTTAAAAATGGATCAGGCAAAGAAAGGGTTCTTGCCTGTACTACAAGGTGTGAAGTTGAGTCAGACTCAATGCCCGACCACAGCAGAAGATAGAGAGAAAATGAAAGATGTTCCCTATGCTTCAGCCATAGGCTCTATCATGTATGCAATGCTGTGTACCAGACCTGACGTGTTCTTAGCAATAAGCTTGGCATGAAGGTACCAAAGTAATCCAGGAGTGGATCACTGGACAGCGGTCAAGAACATCCTGAAATACCTGAAAAGGACTAAGGATATGTTTCTCGTATATGGAGGTGACAAAGAGCTAGTCATAAATGGTTACGTCGATGCAAGCTTTGACACTGATCTGGACGATTCTAAATCGCAAACCGGATACGTGTTTTTATTAAACTGTGGAGCTGTTAGTTGGTGCAGTTCTAAACAAAGCGTCGTGGCGGGATCTACATGTGAAGTGGAGTACATAGCTGCTTCGGAAGCAGCAAATGAAGGAGTCTAGATGAAAGAGTTCATTTCCGATCTAGGTGTCATACCTAGTGCATCGGGACCAATGAAGATCTTGCCGGCGAGGGAGAGCTTGTCGGCGAGGGAGAGCTTGTCGAGCCTGAAGCCGAGTCGAGCGAGCCCACCGAGGGTGCGAGCGGCTCGCCATATTCAGGCAACTTGCCGCAAGCAGAGCCCCCAGCTCCACCAAGAAGGCGCCTCCGCAGGGTTGGGGACGTAGCAGGGCGGCAGATGGGTCAACAGCCGCCGCGCCGCGCGACACGCTCCGCTGCGACAAGCACTGTTGCCACGGGAGCGTCTCACGCCGTTGGGGCAACTGGAGCGGGGTCCTCCCGGACCGCCGCTTCTGATCCTGCTGCCGCCCCCGCCAAGCGGTCAAGGGAGCCTACTCCTCCGCCTCGTCGCACCGAAAGAGGGCCGGACTTCGACCTCTCCGCGCTCAGCTCCGACGAGGAAGAAGAAGAGTAAGATTCTTCGTTGTACTTGTAGTTCTTCAATTCTTGTTGTTTTGTCTTGTATCTGATTTGCTTTACTCTGAACTCATTCCTTTTCAGGACCCTGGCCCAGAGAGCGGCGAAGAGAGCCAAGGCTCCGGTGATTGTCATCGAGGACGAGCCCACCGCGACAGCAGGGGGCGCGCCCGAGACCACCTTGCCGGACCCGGCACTCATTCCCCAAAGCAGCCCCCAGCGCAGCCCCCAGCATAAGTGTATGGTTTACTTTCCGCTGTTATGGCGCGCATGGACGTTCTTTCTTTTGCTGACATCTAACTGTTGGTTTGTGTAGGAGCAGAGCAGCCTCACCAGGAGCACCCGGAAGCCGCCCCCGATATGGTATTTGCTTCGACTACACCGCTAAGGGAGGATTCCCCGGCAAGGGAGCGTTCTCCGGCAAGGGAGAAGTCTCCGGCAAGGGACAGTTCTCCGGCAAGGGATGGTTCTCCGGCAAGGGACAACACCAGCGACCCCCCAGTGGTGGAGCCCATGACTGCAGATCCCAGTACAGGTAACCCTTCTTGCTTGAAAACTTCCCTTGTGTTCTTCTTCTTCTGATCTTCTTTTTGGATATTTGCTTGACTTTTTCTCTCTTTCCCCGGCCGTCAGATCCATCTTCCACGGAGCCGATGGAGACCGAGGCCACCGGCGAGAAGAACGCGAGCGGCAACACCGACGACGCCGCTGCCACCGAAGAAGGAGCTGGCGCTGATGAGCCCGCCGGCGAAGAGGCCGCCAAAGCTGCCGCCGCAGGAGCCGGCGAGGGGTCTGGCGATCGCACTGACGACCCTGAGGCTGCAGGAGGGCAAGGCGCTACGCCGACCGCCGATCCCTCCGCCGCTGCCGCAGCGTCAGGCTCCGAAGAGCCCCAGCCTGGCACCTATTTGAAGGCCGGCGATGGCGTCTTCATCAAGCTCCCCTGGGCGTCAAGCTCCAGGGCGCCGGTCGAAGGAGAAACTTTTGATGGAGAAGTGCTCGCCTCCGCTGGGCTGACGCTGGTCGACGCGCCGAGCAGCAGCAGCGGCGAGTCTGAGAAGGAGCAGCTGCTGCGGAAGCTGGTGTCACTCTACCGCGCTCGACAGGCCAAACTGGAATCCTGAGAAGCGCTTATCGCAAAGGCGGGAGTGGACATCGAGAAGCACGCGGAGGAGCTCCGGAGTCGAAACCAGGAAACTCTCCGGTCCTTGGCAGAGGAGCGGGCGCAACTCGCCGAGGCGCGGAAAGCCTTCCTCCTCGAGAAGGCTGAAGCCGAAGAGCAACAGCGGCTTGTCGCCGAGGAGCTGTTTGCGCGGGAGGGCGAGTTGGCGCAGCGAAAGGTTAATCGTGACAGCCATGAGGAGGAGCTTGCCGCGCGCGAGCAAACATTCGGCGGGGCTTTCAAGGAAGCAGAGGATGCTGTCGCAGCTACCGAGGCCGCCAAGAAGGAGCTAGAGACGAAGGTGGCGTAGCTAGAGGCCGATCTCAAGGCAAGGAGCGAAGAGCTTGCCGCGCTCAAGCGTGAGCGTGAGAAGGACGCCTACGCCCATGGCGAGTTGCAGGGTCGTCTCGTCGAGAAGGGCAAGCAGCTTAGCGCCGCCAAGGACTCCAACGCAGATCTTGAGTTGAAGCTGGCTACTTTGACCAAGACGCTGGACGACGCCAAGGAGCAGGAGGTGGCCTTGAAGGAGGAGCTCAAGGCTAACGAAGCACTGCTGACGAGGGCCGCCGAAACCCAAAACACTTTTAGGGAGACTGTGGAACTCTGGACAGAGGGTCTCGTGAATATCGCCGCAGTCATCGACGGGGAGCTGGCGCAGCTGGGGATGGTGGATTTCGGGTATTCCTCCGATGAGAACCTCCAGCCCAGCGCCAAGCTCACTTTGTTCTTCAAGGGCGTGCAGACGGCCCTCCAGCGACTCCGAGAAAGGATCCCAAAGCAGCTGGCCGACGAGTTGCGCACGATCTGCGTGAGAGTTCTGCAAAAGGTGTTGGTGAAGGTGGCCTTCCGCAACCCAGGCCTCAACCTCACCAACATCCTCAAGAAGCTGCCTCCGGATGCTGATCTGGAAGTGCTCAAGGCCCTTGTCGCACCCATTGTGGACAAGGTGAATGAGGTGAAGAGGGTTGATGGCGACCGCGTAGATTAGGCCGCCCGTTTCCTCCTTGTCGCTGCTAGTCATGTTACAAAAACAATCTATTAGAGTTGCGACAACCTATCTTGTAATATAACTTTATTTTGGGTATCGATTGCTATGTTATTTTCTTTACTTGATTCCTTCCTTTGTATGTTTTTGCCCTACGCTTTTAGGGAACTTGCCAGCGCAGGCACCTTTGCCGCGAGCGCTGGGTGCGGAACATCAGCAGCCTGCTGGCGGTGCCGCCACTGATAAGAAACCTTGTCGCAACTAGTCGCAGCTCACTTAAGTTGTTGAGCGGACTCGAAACAAAGTAAGGGCGCAACTAGCTACGAGTTGGTTCCTCCGCGCACAGGTTTCCCATACAAAGCACGATCGTTCAAGGAAGATAACTTAAAAAAAATTTAAATTGATTGCTCAAACTTTGGCAACTTAGCTTTTCTGTCGTTTGCTTCCCGGTAAGGCGAATCTTTCTTGAACAACGCCTAGTCCACACCATTATCTCCTCCTTCCCTCCAGGCAAACTTGTGGGCGAGGGAACCTTCCTTTCTTTGAGAAAAAGAAAGAAGAGAAAATAAAGATATGGAGCCTTAAGGCTCGTTATTGCTTACCGGGGGTAGGTGCTGCACAAAGTGTCAGATAAAACATGCAAAAAATAGAAAGCATGAAATTGACAAGATATGCGGAGCACATGATCTTTATTTATGCACGGGGTCTGCGCCCGGCTTTGTACAAAGGATTACATGCAACAGCGGCAAGACTTGTACAAAAGGTGGTTGCCGGAACAGGTTCCGGCAACCGCGCCTTACGGGTAAAACTTACGAAGATGCTCAATGTTCCAGGAGTTGCTCACCGGAAAGCCATCTTCGGTCTCAAGGCGGACAGCGCCAGGCCTAGTGACTCGTTTCACCCGGTAAGGGCCTTCCCACTTTGGCGTCAACTTGTTGGAATTCTTGGACGTACTGCATGAAGGTGCGGCTCGTGAATTGCGTGCCGTTGTCGGTGATGATCCTGTTAGGGATCCCGAAGCGGCAAACAATCGACCTGAAGAACTTGACTGCTGACTGTGCTGTCACCTTCCTCACTGCTTCCACTTCCGGCCACTTTGTGAACTTGTCGATTGCAACGTACAAGTACTCAAAGCCCCCGACAGCTCGGGGAAAGGGGCCGAGGATGTCGAGCCCCCAGACCGAAAATGGCTAGGATTAAGGGATCGTCTAGAGAGCTTGAGTTGGCTGGTGTATCTGTTTGGAATGGAACTGGCACGCTTCACACTTGGTTACTTGTGCAGTTGCATCCTGGAGGGCTGTCGGCCAAAAGAAACCTTGCCGGAATGCTTTGCCGGCAAGCGCTCTTGCGCCAATGTGGTGACCACATATGCCTCCATGTATCTCTGCCAACAGCTTTTGTCCATCTTCCCGGTGAATACATTTCAATTTCACACCGTTGAGCCTTCTTCTGTATAGTGTGTTATCGACAAACTGGTACATACTTGACTGTCGGGCTACTCTTTCCGCTTCTTCTTGCTCTTCGGGAAGTTCTCCTGTCTGGAGGAAACGGACAATCTGCTGCGCCCATGCTGGAGCTTGCGGCTCGACAACAAGGACTAAATGTACATCTGCCGCTGCGAGAACATCCGCTTCTACAGCGAGAACCTGCGACTCGGCCGGAGCTTGATGTCCTTCGGCAAGCTTGCCGGAGCAAAACTTGTCGGGAGCGTCTGCTTCGACGGAACAAGCCCTAGGGCTTGCCGGAGCAGACTGCTCCTCAGCACCCTTGGTGTTGATCTTGCGGACCTTCTTGGCAGCGGCTTCGGGGAGCTCTGCCGGAAAATAGTCACCAGAAATCAACTTCCTCTTCTTGCTCTGTCCAGTTGATGGCGGTACAGACGGTTGAGTCAGTTTGAGCACAAAGATCCCTGGTTCCACAGGTAACTTAAGTGCGGCGCACTTTGACAGGCCATCGGCAATGTCGTTCTGAGATCTCGGAACATGTTCCATCTGTAGGCCGTCAAAGTGCTCTTCTAACTTTCTCACTTCGTCAACGTAGGCTTCCATCAACGGACTCTGATAATTCTTGTTTACTTGGCGGACGACAAGCTGCGAGTCACCACTGACAATGAGCTTTTTGATCCCAAGGTCTGCTGCGATCCTGAGACCGGCAAGCAAACCTTCATACTCTGCAGTATTGTTCGTTGCTTGCTCCTTGGGAAAGTGCATATGGACTACGTACTTGAGGTGCTCTCCGGTGGGCGCGACAAGTAGCACGCCCGCACTGGCGCCTTGCAGCGAGAAGGCACCATCAAAGTACATCAGCCACTCTTTGCTTGCTTCCTTGACGGGGATGCTCGTTTCTGGAATCTCTTCATCTGATGTTGGCATCCACTCTGCTATGAATTCTGCCAATGCTCTGCTCTGGATAGTTGAAGTACTCTCGAACTTGAGGCCAAAGCTTGACAGTTCCAGTGCCCACTCGACAATCCTGCCTGTTGCTTCTGGATTCTGCAGTATCCTCTTCAGCGGAAAGCGAGTGGCAACTGTGATCTCATGTGCTTGGAAGTAATGGCGCAGCTTTCTCGAGGCCATGAGAAGGCCGAAAAGCAATTTCTGCACACCAGAATACCTTGACCTAGCCCCCTGCAGAAGGGAACTGACAAAGTAAACTGGGCGCTGCACCATTCTCTTCTGTATCTCCTCAAGCGCCTGCGCAGATCCATCCTTGCCGGGACCAGAGCTTGTCGGTGAAGCCCCCTGCTTGTCGCTGGATGTATCTACCGTGGTTGGTGGCTCATCATCCGCCTCCCTCTCTGCTACTAACGCAGCACTAACCACTTGATTGGTTGCCTCTATATATAGCAGCAACTTTTCTTGTGGCTTAGGTGCGACAAGTATTGGAGTGGAGGACAGGTATCTCTTCAAGTCCTGCAGCGCAGCCTCCGCTTCCAGAGTCCATTTCATTGGACCTGCCTTTTTCAATATTTTGAAAAACGGCAGGGCGCACTCAGCAGACTTAGAGATAAACCTGCTGAGAGCCGCCACGCAACCGGCAAGCCTTCGTACATCCTTGACACGCTTTGGTGCTTCAATCTTCTCAATGGCCTTGATCTTGTCGGGATTGGCTTCAATTCCCCGCTGAGACACGAAGAACCCAAGAAGCTTGCCGGAGGGGACTCCAAACACACACTTCTCGGGGTTAAGCTTGAGGTTGATCTTGCGCAGATTTGCAAAGGTTTCATCTAAATCCTGAATCGGAGTTGCCTTGTCCATGCTCTTGACCACTATGTCATACATGTAGGCTTCCACATTTCTATGCATTTGTGGCTCAAAAGCGTGATGGACTACCCTTGCAAATGCTGAACCAGCATTCTTCAAACCGAAAGGCATCCGTATGAAACAGTATGTGCCACATGGAGTGATGAATGCGGTCTTCTCCTCATCCTCTTCTGCCATGAAGATCTGATGGTATCCTGAGTATGCATCAAGAAATGAAAGCAAATCACATCCGGCCGTGGAGTCAACAATCTGGTCAATGCGCGGCAAGGGAAAGGGGTCTTTGGGACAAGCTTTATTAACATCGGTAAAGTCGATACAAAGCCTCCATTTCCCGTTTGCCTTACGCATGACTACAGGATTGGCCAACCACGTAGGATGGAGCACTCCTCTGACAAGGCCTGCTGCTTCCAACTTCTTGATTTCTTCTGCAATGAATTCTTGGCGCTCCACTGCTTGTTTCCTGACTTTCTGCTTGACGGGCCGCGCATGAGGACAGACGGCAAGATGGTGCTTGATTACTTTCCTGGGAACACCGGGGATGTCAGACGGTTGCCATGCAAACGCGTCGACGTTCGCCTGCAGGAAAGCAACGAGCACGCTTTCCTATTTCGGGTCGAGAGTGGCACTGATGGTGAAGGTACCACCAGTGTCGTCCTCCTTGGCGGACAACTTCTTGGTCTCTGGCGGAGCTGTCATTGCCTTCTTACACTTGCCGGTGGAGCTCGATGGTGCGTCCTCGACGGTAGCGCAGCACTACGAAGAGGTGCGCTTGCCGGAGTGGGCATCAGAACTCTTGCTGGACTTGGTCTTCTTCTTCCCCCCGGGAGCTTCAGCGGCAAGTGACTTGCCTTCTGCTGCGGCTACTGCTTCCCGGTAGATCTTGTTGGTGCAGATAAGAGCATCCTTCTTGTCGCCAGGGACAGAGATGACACTTATTGGGCCTGGCATCTTGAGCACGTTGTATGCGTAGTGAGAGGCTGCCATGAATTTGGCGAGCGCTGGACGGTCGAGTATCCCATTGAGGCAATGGAAAATCAGCAACGTCAAAAGTGACCCTCTCAGTCCTGAAGTTCAACTCGCTGCCAAATGTGACAGGCAACATGATCTTTCCCTTCGGCTTGCTCCTTCCCGGGTTGATTCCTTGGAATGTGCTGGTCTCTTCGAGCTCGCTATCAGGGATCTGGAGTTTCTGGAGTACTGCGGAGGAGATCAGGTTCAAGCCGGCCCCGCCATCAACTAGCATCATAGTGACCTTGAGGTTGCGGATGGTTGGTGAAACCAACATCGGCAAGCACCCGACCGCAGTTATGCGATCAGGGTGGTCCTCAATATCGAAGATGATAGGCGTGCTGGACCATTTCAGAGGCTTGCGTGACTCGACGGGTGGTTCTGCCGCATTGACTTCCCGCACCCACTGCTTGAGTTGGCGGTGTGAAGTATCCAGAGAAGCACCGCCGTCAACGCACAAGACCTCTATGGCTTTCTGGAACTCCTGCTCATCGGCCTCATCATCATCCATATCTTCATCGTCGTCTTCATCTTCATCCTTATCGCGGCCGCGGGGAGGTCTGTCTCCTTGCTGCTGCTTGGCCTTGCCGCGGCGTCCTCCCCGGCCGGGACGTTTCTTGACGGATCCTCCAGTACCCTCTTGGGCCTTCTCCTTGTCGCGCCGCTCGTACTCAGCCTTTTGCTGCCCGACAAGCTGCTCGACTTTCTTGCAGCTCTGGAGATCATGGCCCTTGGTGCGGTGGATCTTGCAGTACTGCTTGCCGGTGCCGTCCTGCTTGTCGGCGACCGCCACAGCTTCGGCTTCCTTGGCGCCACCTCCGTTGCCGGACTGCTCAACGACTAGCACATCTTTGCCTTTCCTCTTCCTGTTGTTCCGCCGCCGGTTTTTCCTTGCCGGGGCAGCATCTTCGCTGTCAGATCCTCCTGCTCCTGTAGTCTCTCCGGGAAGTTTCCTCCCTTCCTCAGCACGTGCACACTTGTTGGCCAGGGCATATAGCTCGCTGACGTCTCTGATCTTGCACATCGCCATCTCCTCCCGCATCCTGCGGTTCCGCACGTTCTGATGGAACGCGCTGATGACCGCGGCAGGGTGGACATCTAGGATGTTGTGTTGTACCCGGCTGAATCTCTGAATGAACTTGCGCAGGGACTCTCCTTCCTTCTGGGCGAGCAGATGAAGATCGCTCTCTTGGCCATGAGGTTTGTGGCCGCCTGTAAAGGCGCCGACAAACTGATGGCATAGGTCTGCCCAAGAGGATATGGAGTTGTCCGGCAAGTGCATGAGCCAGGACCTGACATTGGGCTTGAGCACCAGCGGGAAGTAGTTGGCAAGGATCTTCTCGTCCCGCCCCTAGCAGCTTGCACCGTGATGGTGTAGATGCTGAGGAACTCCGACGGATGCGACTTGCCGTCGTACTTCTCTGGTACGTCTGGCTTGAAATTCTTCGTGCTGGGCCACTGGACTTGCCGCAGCTCACGAGTGAATGCAGGGCAACCTACCGCATACGGCAAGTCACCTGGTTCCCCTGGCGCATGCATGTCGACAGAGGGTCCAGCGCGCTAGTCTGATTGACGACGCGCTTCTCTTCGACGCTCGATGCGAGTACGAGCGTCTTCTTGCTGTCGTTCGTGAAGAACTTGGCGCTGATCGCGACGAGCTCGTGGATCTGATGACGCGGTGGAGTCGTTGTCGAGGTTGACCCGGCGAGTCGGAGATCTTGGCCTTCGGGGTGGAGAGTGCATGGTGGTTGCACCCCCACCGGTTTTGCCGCCATCGGCTCGCGCCTGGCAATCTTGCCGCGGCTGCGCTGCGCTCTGCTGCCGTGGAGTGTCGTCGTTGGTGAAGCCGATGAGACTCTAAATGGTGGCTCTCCATTCGTCGATCTTGTCCGCCGTCGGAGGGTAGTCCAGGAGCAGTTGAGCTCGTGCCAAAGCTTCTGCTGGTGTGGAGGGTGGCAGTGGCGAACGGTGCGAGGAGCGGGATATGCTCGGACTTCTAACTATGTTAGAAGGAGCAGTATCCCGTCCAGGCGACCGTGTCTTGCTCCTGCCAGCATGTTGGCGCGCATGCTGGTCTTGAGCATCCCGAGATCCACCAGCTCGATCTCGGTCCAACGAACATATGGTACCGCGAGTACCATGACACTGTTGGTCCCGCACCTCCTGAGATGGGCACGGTGCATGTACGGACGCCGAGGTCTATGCAGCCTTGTCCTTGGACCTGGCAGCACCGTGAGCTCCCTCGTCGACGCCCGTTCTTCCGCCAGCGTCTACCGCACCACCTGTTTGCTCCGGCGGTGGTGGGATCGACGTGGACGGAGCAGCCACCTCCGAAGCCTTCTTCTTCGGTGGCATGTCGATGAAGATGATGAAGATCTAGCTCGCGTGAACGCCGGATCAGGTTCACACAACCTCGACGCCCCCTACCTGGCGCGCCAAAGATGTCGTGGGAACGAACACCTATGGGGACCGGCGGACCGGGCCCCTTTCGGTTCAGCGGGGGGCGGAGATCGCGCGAAGAGCAGATCGAGGCGAAGCACGCGAGCGGTTTACCCAGCTTCGGAGCTCTCCGGAGAGATAATACTCCTACTGCTGCATGTCTGATTGTATTGTGTTCTTGTTCAGGAGCGCTGAATGCTACAGTACACTCTAGCTGCTAACGAGACCGAGCGTGAGTGTTTTCTGGCCTTTAACCCCCCTCTACGTTGCGCATGGGCCTCCTTTTATATGCTCAAGGGGTCACCGACAGGTGGCAACGTAGACAAGGGTAAAACTGGAAAGGAATTGCGATTGGTACAACTACTTGTACAGTGTATCCTACCTAACCCTGACAGCAGGGGACAAAGGCATTAAATGCCCATCTGTGTCGCCCAAATAGTGCAGGAAAGGGACCGTCAGGGGCGCCACCGCTTGCCACGATGGTGATCCTGTCAGCGTCGCTTGCCACCTTGCACCGCTGGCTGCACAGCCTCTCGCCACGCGCGCCTGGAAAGGCCCTCAGGGCGACACGTTGGTGGATGTGCTGGAGCGCGGGTACAGAGTGGTAGCTTGCCGCGGCAAGCGCCTTGCCGCGGTCGTTATCTTGTCGCGTCCGGAAGCTTGTCGCTTGCCGGGCCTAGCCGAGACGCGAGGCGCATCGCGGCAAGTTCCTTGAGATGCCTTGATTGGCCTTCCCGGCAAGCTCCTCTTGCCGGGGCCTTGTCTCCTTGGCTTAAACACTTTTTTCTTGAATGGCTCCAAAGGAACCACGAAGGATCTTGGCGGTCGCCCGGAAAGCCTTGCCGCGGGGTGCTGCGACTGCCCGTGCACAAGTTCGGGATACTAGGGTACCCCTACTCTAGTACACCGACAGAGATGCCCATCAATTGATGTCAACATGAGGAGTAGGGATTGCCATGCAACGGATGCACTAGAGCTATAAATGAATGAAAGCTCAACAAAAGAAAACTGGTGGATGTGCATCCAACTTGCTTGCTCACGAAGACCTAGGGCATTTGAGGAAGCCCATCGTAGGAATATACAAGCCAAGTTCTATAATGAAAAATTCCCACTAGTATATGGAAGTGACAACCTATGAGACTCTCTACATGAAAACATGGTGCTACTTTGAAGCACAATATATGAGACTCACTACATGAAGAACAAGGTGCTACTTTGAAGCACAAGTGTGGAAAAGGAGATAGTAGCATTGCCCCTTTATTTATTTTCCTTTTTTTCTTTTCTTTTTTTCTTTTTTTTTCTTTTTTTTCTTTTCTTTTTTTCTTTTTTTCTTGGCCTTTCTTTTTTTGGCCTTTTTTTGGGCAATGCTCTAATAATGATGATCATCACACTTTCATTGATTACAACACATGAATTACAACTCGAAACTAGAACAAGATATGACTCTATATGAATGCCTCCGGCGGTGTACCGGGATGGTGCAATGAATCAAGAGTGACATGTATAAAATCTATGCATGGTGGCTTTGCCACAAATAAGATGTCAACTACATGATCATGCAATGGCAATATGACAAAAGTAATGTATGTCGTGATGATGATGAACGGAACAGTGGAAAGTTGCATGGCAATATATCTCGGAATGGCTATGGAAATGCCATAAATAGGTAGGTATGGTGGCTGTTTTGAGAAAGATATAAGGAGGTTTATGTGTGATAGAGCGTATCATATCACGGGGTTTGGATGCATCGGCGAATTTTCCACCAACTCTCAAGGTGAGAAAGGGAAATGCACGGTACCGAAGAGGCTAGCAATGATGGGAAGGCAAAAGTGCGTATAATCCATGGACTCAACATTAGTAAAAAGAACTCATATACTTATTGCAAAAATTTAGAAGTCATCAAAAACCAAGCACTATGCGCATGCTCCCAGGGGGATAGATTGGTAGGAAAAGACCATCGCTCGTCCCCGACCGCCACTCATAAGGATGCACAAGCCAGGTACACTTCATGCTTCAAATTTGTTACACAACTTTAACCATATGTGCATGCTACGGGACTTGCTAACTTCAACACAAGCATTCTTTAAATTCATAAGCACCCAACTAGCATGACTTTAATATCACTACCTCCCTATCTCAAAACAAGTATCAAGTATCAAATTGATCATAGCATCCAATTTACTTCTTATGATAGTTTTTATTATACCCAACTTGGATGCTCATCATTGTAGGACCAACTTATAACCATAGAAAATACCATGTTGTTCTATAAGACTCTCAAAATAATATAAGTGAAGCATGAGAGATCAACAATTTCATCAAAATTAATCCACCGCCGTGCTCTAAAAGATATAAGTGAAGCACTAGAGCACAAACTATCTAGCTCAAAAGATATAAGTGAAGCACATAGAGTATTCTAATAAATTTCAATCAAGGAGGCTTCTCCCAAAAGGTGTGTTATAGCAAGTATGATTGTGGTAAACTAAAAAGCAAAGACTAATATAATACACGACGCTCCAAGCAAAACACATATCATGTAGCGAATAAAAATATAGCTCCAAGTAAAGTAAACAATGAACGAAGACGAAAGAGGGGATGCCTTCCGGGGGCATCCCCAAGCTTAGGCTTTTGGCTATTCTTGAATATATTGGGGTGCCTTTGGCATCCCCAAGCTTAGGCTTTTTCCACCCTTTATTCCATAGTCCATCAAATCTTTACCCAAAACTTTAAAACTTCACAACACAAAACTCAACAGGAAATCTCATAAGTTCCGTTAGTGAAAGAAAACAAAACCACCACATAAGGTACTGTAATGAACTCATTCTTTATTTATATTGGTGTTAAACCTACTGTATTCCAAGTTCTCTATGATTCATACCCTTACATACTAGCCATAGATGCATCAAAATAAGCAAACAACACACGAAAAACAGAATCTGTCAAAAACAGAACAGTCTGTAGCAATCTGTAGCTAACGCAAACTTCTGGAACCTTACAAATCCCACAAAAATAGGACGTCCTGAAAAAAAAAATTATTGAACAGAAGCAAAAATAATCAATGCAAAAGCTCATATCTGTGATTTATTGAATTTGTTCTCGTGAGCGCAAAGTTTCTATTTTTCAGCAGAATCAAATCAACTCATATCATAGGTTATCCTATAGGTTCTACTTGGCACAAACACTAAATAAAACATGAAAACACATCTAAACAGAAAGTAGAAACAAAATTTATTACTAAACAGGATCAAAAACAAAAAACATAAAGAAAATTAGGTTGCCTCTCAACTAGCGCTATCGTTTAACGCCCCTAGCTAGGCATAAAAGTGAAGATAGATCTAAGTAGTGCCATCTTGGGCACTTGATTCATAAGTAGCTCGCATGATAGATTCATAAGGTAATTTGACTTTCTTTCTTGGAAAGTGCTCCATGCCTTTCTTTAATGGAAATTATAATCTAATATTCCCTTCCTTCATATCAATAATTGCACCAATCATTCTAAGGAAAGGTCTACCAAGAATAATAGGGCAAGTAAGATTGCAATCTATATCAAGAACGATAAAATCAATGGGCACCAAATTTCTATTTGCAACAATAAGAACATCATTTATCCTTCCCATTGGCTTTTTAATGGTGGAATCCGCAAGGTGCAAATTTAAAGAGCAATCATCAAGATCATGGAAACCTAGAATCTCACATAAAGTTTTCGGAATCGTGGAAACACTAGCACCCAAATCACACAAAGCAAAACACTCATAATATTTAATTTTAATCTTTATAGTAGGTTCCCACTCATCATTAAGTTTTCTAGGTATAGAAACTTCCAAATTAAGTTTTTCATCAAAAGATTGCATCAAGGCATCAACAATATGTTTGGTAAACGCTTTATTTTGACTATAAGCATGAGGAGAATTAACAACGGATTGCAACAAGGAAATACAACTTTCTAAAGAACAATTATCATATTCAAAATCCTTGAAATCTGAAATAGTGGGTTCAATACTACTTAAAATCATGACCTCTCCAATCCCTCTTTTACCAAATTTAGCATCAAGATCTAAAAACTCAGAATTCTTGGGATGCCTTCTAAATAAAGTTGACTCATCTCTAGTCCCATTATTATGAAGATTCATATTGCAAACAAATATCTAATAGGTGACACATCAATAACTTTAAGATCTTCATCATTATTTTCATGGAAACTAGAAGAACACGCTTTTATAAAGCAATCTTTCTTAGCACGCAATCTAGCGGTTCTTTCTTTGCATTCGTTAATGGAAACTCTCATTGCTTTGAGAGACTCATTGATATCATGCTTAGGAGAAGAAGATCTAAGTTTGAGAGAATCAACATCAAGCGAAAGTCTATCAACGTTCCTAGTCAAATCATCAACTTTGAGCAATTTTTCTTCAAGCAAAGCATTAAAATTCTTTTGAGAGATCATAAATTCTTTCACACTATTTTCAAAATCAGAGGGCATCTTATTAAAATTACCATAAGAATTATTGTAGGAATTTCCATAATTATTAGAGGAATTGCTAGGGAACGGTCTAGGATTAAAGTTTCCTCTATAAGCATTGTTTCCAAAATTATTCCTACCAACAAAATTCACATCCATAGATTCATTATTATTCTCAATCAAGGTAGATAAAGGCATATAATTGGGATCAATAGAAGAACTCTTAGTAGAAAACAATCTCATAAGCTGTCGGTGTACTAGAGTAGGGGTACCCTAGTATCCCGAACTTGTGCACGGGCAGTTGCAGCGTCCCGCGGCAAGGCTTACCGGGCGACCGCCAAGGTCCTCCGTTGGTTCCTTTGGAGCCATTCAAGAACAAAGTATTTTAACTGAGAAGACAAGACTCCGGCAAGAAGAGCTTGCCGGGAGGGGCAAGGCCCCGGCAAGAGGAGCTTGCCGGGAAGGCCAGCCAAGGCATTTTCAAGAGACTTGCCGTGACGCACCGCGCGTCCCGGCAGGACTCCGGCGAGCGACAAGCTTCCGGGCGCGACAAGACAACGACCGCGGCAAGTACCTTGCCGCGGCAAAGCCATCCCTCTGCACCCACACTCCAGCGCACCCGACGACATGTCATCGCAGGATCGCTCCTGGCGCACGTGGCGGGTGGTTGTGCAGCCAAGCGGTGCGAGGTGGCAAGAAGAGATGACGAGAAGGCCATCGTGGCAAGCGGTGGCGCCCCTAACGGTCGCTTTTATGCACTATTTGGGCGACGCAGACGGGCATTAAATGCTCTTGTCCCCTGCCGTCAGAGTTAGGTAGGATACACTGTAGATAGCAGTTGTACCAACCACCATTTTTACATTTGTACCCTTGCCTGCGTTGCCACCTGTCGGTGACCCCTTTAGCCTATAAAAGGACGCCCATGCGCAACGTAGGGGAGGTTCGACTCTTTCGAAACTACAGAACGCTCACGCTCTCGAGCAAGAACACAATAAGAACACAAAGCAGCAATAGGAGTTTTATCTCTCCGGAGAGCTCCGAAGCTGGGTAAAATCGCTCGTGTGCTCGCCTCGATCTGCTCTTCGTGCGACCTCCGCTCCCTGCCGGACCAAGAAGGGGCTCTTGCCCCATAGGTGTTCGTTTCCCATGACATCTTTGGCGCGCCAGGTAGGGGGCGTCGAGGTTGTGTGAACCTAATCCGGTGTTCGCGCGAGCCGCATCGTCAACATCTTCATCGACATGCCACCGAAGAAGAAGACTTCGGAGGTGGCTGCTCCGTCCACGTCAATCCCACCACCACCAGAGCAAACGGGTGGTGGGGTAGACGCCGGCGGAGGAACGGGCGCCGACGAGGGAGCTCAATATGCTACCAGGTCCAAGGACAAGGTTGCACAAACCTCGGCGTCCGTGCACGCGTCGCGTCCTTCTCAGGAGGCGCGAGACCAACCGCGTCATGGTACTCGCAGTACCGTGCTTGCGTTGGAACAAGGTCAAGCTGGTGGATCCCGGGACGCTCAAGGTCAGCATGCACGTCAACACGCTGGCACGAGCGCGGCGCGGTCGCCTGGATGGGATGCTGCTCCTTCTAACCCAGTTAGAAGTTCGAGCGTATCCCGCTCCTCACGCCGTTCGCCACCGCCACCCAAGACTCCAGAAGAAGCGTTGGCTCGAGCCCAACTGCTCCTGGATTACCCTCCAGCACCAGACAAGATCGACGACTGGAGGGCCACCATTCAGAGCCTCATCGGCTTCGCCAACGGCGACACTCCCCGGCAACCGAGCACATCGAAGCCGCGGCAAGACGCCCAGGCGCGGGCCGATGACGACAAGACCAGAGGAGGTGCAACTTCTGTGCACTCTCCGCCCCGAAGGCCAAGATCCCCGACTCGCCGGGTCAACCTCGACAGCGACTCCACCGCGTCGTCGAATCCGCGAGCTCGTCACGATCAGCGCCAAGTTCTTCAAGAACGGCAACAAGAGGACACTAGTACCCTCATCGAGCGCCAAAGAGAAGCGCGGCGTCAGTCCGACCAGCGCGCTGGGCCCACTGTTGACATGCATGCGCCAGGGGAACCAGGAGACTTGCCATACGCGGTAGGTTGCCCTGTGTTCACTCGTGAGCTGCGGCAAGTCCAGTGGCCCAGTACCAAGAACTTCAAGCCAGATGTACCCGAGAAGTACGACGGCAGGATACATCCGTCCGAGTTCCTCAGCATCTACACCATTGCGGTGCAAGCTGCTGGGGGCGCGACGAGAAGATTCTTGCCAACTACTTCCCACTGGTGCTCAAGCCCAATGTTAGATCCTGGCTCATGCACTTGCCGGATGACTCCATTTCTTCATGGGCGGATCTGTGCCATCAGTTTGTCGGCGCCTTCACAGGCGGCCACAAGCCCCATGGCCAGGAGAGCGATCTTCATCTGCTCGCCCAGAAGGAAGGAGAACCCCTGCGCAAGTTCATTCAGAGATTCAGCCAAGTGCAGCGCAACATCCCAGACGTCCACCCTGCCACGGTCATCAGCGCGTTCCATCAGAACGTGCGAAACCGCAGGATGAGGGAAGAGATGGCGATGTCCAAGATTAGAGACGTCAGTGAGCTATATGCCCTGGCCGACAAGTGCGCACGTGCTGAGGAGGGGAGGAAACTCCCCGGAGAGAACACAGGAGCAGGAGGATCTGACAGTGAGGATGCCGCCCCGGCAAAGAAAAACCGGCGGCGAAACAACAGGAAGAGGAAAGCTAAGGATGTGCTAGTTGTTGAGCAGTCCGGCAACGGAGGCGACGCCAAGAAAGCCAAAGCTGGTAGCTCCGGCGAGGAGGCTGTGGCGGCCGCCGACAAGCAGGACGGCTCCGGCAAGCAGTACTGCAAGATCCACCGCACCAAGGGCCATGACCTCCAGACTTGCAAGAAAGTTGAGCAGCTCGTTGAGCTGCAGAAAGCTGAATACGAGCGGCGCGACAAGGAGAAATCCCAGGAGGGTGCTGGTGGAGCCGGCAAGAAACATCTCGGCAGGGGGGGACGCCGCGGCAAGGCCAAACAGCGGCAAGGAGACAGGCCTCCCCGTGGCCGCGACAAGGACGAAGACGAAGACGGGGATGAAGATATGGAGGATGATGAGGCCGACGAGCAGGAGTTTCAGAAAGCAACAGAGGTTTTGTGCATCGACTGCGGTGCTTCTCTGCATACTTCGCACCGCCAGCTCAAACAGTGGGTGCGGGAAGTTAATGCAGCAGAACCATCAGTTGAGTCGCGCAAGCCTCTGAAATGGTCCAGCACGCCTATCATCTTTGACGTTGAGGATCACCCTGATCGCATAACTGCGGTCGGGTGCTTGCCGATGTTGGTTTCACCAACTATCCGCAACCTCAAGGTCACGAAGATGCTAGTTGACGGCGGGGCCGGCTTGAACCTGATCTCCTCAGTAGTACTCAAGAAACTCTAGATCCCCGACAGTGAACTCGAAGAGACCGGCACTTTCCAAGGAATCAACCCGGGAAGGAGCAAGCCGAAGGGGAAGATCACGTTGCCGGTAACATTCGGCAGCGAGCTAAACTTCAGGACTGAGAGGGTCACTTTTGATGTTGCTGATTTCCCATTGCCCTACAATGGGATACTTGGCCGTCCAGCACTCGCCAAGTTCATGGTAGCCTCTCACTATGCCTACAACGTACTCAAGATGCCCGGTCCGATAAGTGTCATTTCTGTCCATGGCGACAAGAAGGATGCCCTTATCTGTACCGACAAGATCTACCGGGAAGCAGCAGCCGCAGCAGATCGCGAAACACTTGCCGCTGAAGCTCCCGGGGGGAAGAAGAAGACCAAGTCCGGCAAGAGCTCTGATGCCCACTCCAGCAAGCGCACCTCTTCGGAGTGCTGCGCTACCGTCGAGGACGCACCATCGAGCTCCACCGGCAAGTGTCAGAAGGCAAAGGCAACTCCGCCAGAGACCAAGAAAGTGGCCGCCAAGGAGGACGGCACTGGTGGTACTTTCACCATCAGTGCCACACTTGACCCTAAATAGGAAAGCGCGCTCGTTGCTTTCCTGCGGGCGAATGTCGATGTGTTTGCATGGCAACCATCTGACATCCCCGGTGTTCCCAGGAAAGTAATTGAGCACCACCTTGCCGTCTGTCCTCACGCGTGGCCCGTCAAGCAAAAAGTCAGAAAACAAGCAGTGGAGCGACAAGAATTTATTGCAGAAGAGATCAGGAAGTTGGAAGCAGCAGGCCTTGTCAGAGGAGTGCTCCATCCCACGTGGTTGGCCAATCCTGTTGTCGTGCGCAAGGAGAACGGGAAATGGAGGCTTTGTATTAACTTCACCGATGTTAATAAAGCTTGTCCCAAAGACCCATTTCCCTTGCCGCGCATTGACTAGATTGTTGACTCCACAGCCGGATGTGATTTGCTTTCATTTTTTGATGCTTATTCAGGATACCATCAGATCTTCATGGCAGAAGAGGATGAGGAGAAAACCGCATTCATTACTCCATGTGGCACATACTGCTTTGTGATGCCTTTCGGACTAAAGAATGCTGGTTCAACATTTGCAAGGGTAGTTCACGAAGCTTTTGAGCCACAGTTGCACAGAAATGTAGAAGCTTACATGGATGACATAGTGGTCAAGAGCAAAGATAGAGCAACTTTGATCCAGGATTTGGACGAGACCTTTGAAAATCTGCGCAAGATCAATCTCAAGTTGAATCCTGAGAAGTGTGTGTTTGGAGTCCCCTCCGGCAAGCTTCTCGGGTTCTTTGTGTCTCAGCTGGGGATTGAAGCTAATCCCGACAAGATCAAAGCCATTGAGCAGATCGAAGCACCGAAGCGCGTCAAGGATGTACGAAGGCTTGCCGGCTACGTAGCTGCTCTCGGCAGGTTCATCTCTAAGTCTGCTGAGCGCGCCCTGCCCTTTTTCAAAATATTAAAGAAGGCAGGTCCAATGAAATGGACTCCAGAAGCGGAGGCTGCGCTGCAGGACTTGAAGAGATACTTGTCCTCCACTCCAATACTTGTCGCACCTAAACCACAAGAGAAGTTGTTGCTGTATCTAGCGGCAACTAATCAAGTGGTTAGTGCTGCGTTAGTAGCAGAAAGGGAGGCGGATGATGAGCCAGCAGCTGGCAAGCACGTCCAGTGACAAGCAGGGGGCTTCCCCGACAAGCTCTGGTCCCGACAAGGATGGATCTACGCAGCCACAAGAAGAGAAGCAGAAGAAAATGGTGCAGCGCCCAGTTTACTTTGTCAGTTCCCTTTTGCAGGGGGCTAGATCAAGGTACTCTGGTGTGCAGAAATTGCTTTTCGGCCTTCTCATGGCCTCGAGAAAGCTGCGCCATTACTTTCAAGCACATGAGATCACAGTTGTCACTCGCTTTCCGTTGAAGAGGAATTGCAGAATCCAGAAGTAACAGGTAGGATTGTCGAGTGGGCACTGGAATTGTCAAGCTTTGGCCTCAAGTTTGAGAGTACTTCAACTATCCAGAGCCGAGCATTGGCAGAATTCATAGCAGAATGGACGCCAACACCTGATGAAGAAACTCCAGGGACGAGCATCCCCGTCAAGGAAGCAAGCAAAGAATGGGTCATGTACTTTGACGGTGCCTTCTCGCTGCAAGGCGCCGGTGCGGGCGTGCTGCTTGTCGCACCCACCGGAGAGCACCTCAAGTACGTGGTCCAGATGCACTTTCCCAAGGATCAAGCAACAAACAATACTGCAGAGTATGAAGGTTTGCTTGCCGGACTCAGGATCACGGCAGACCTTGGGATCAAAAAGCTCATAGTCAGGGGTGACTCACAGCATGTCGTCCGCCAAGTGAACAAAGATTATCAGAGTCCGTTGATGGAAGCCTACATTGATGAAGTGAGAAAGCTAGAAGAGCACTTTGATGGCCTACAGATGGAGCATGTCCCGAGAGCTCAGAATGACATTGCAGACGGCCTGTCAAAGTGCGCCGCACTAAAGTTGCCTATGGAACCAGGAATCTTTGTGCTCAAGCTGACTCAGCCATCTGTAACACCATCAACTGGACAGAACAGGAAGAGGAAGTTGGTTTCTGGTGACTACTTTCCGGCAGAGCTCCCCGAAGTCGCCGCCAAGAGGGTCCCCGAAATCAACACAAAGAGTGCTGAGGGGCAGTCTGCTCCGACAAGCCATATGGTTTGTTCTGTTGAAGCAGACGCCCCTGACAAGTTTTGCTCCGGCAAGCTTGCTGGGGAACATCAAGCTCCGGCTGAACCGCAGGTTCTTGCCATGGAAGCAGATGTTCCCGCAGCAGCGTTTGTGCCTTTAGTCCTTGTTGTTGAGCCGCAAGCTCCGGCATGGGCACAGCAGATTGTCCATTTCCTTCAAACAGGAGAACTTCCCGAAGAACAAGAAGAAGCGGAAAAAGTAGCCCGGCAGTCAAGTATGTACAAGTTTGTCGACAACACGCTGTACAGAATAAGACTCAACGGTGTGAAATTGAAGTGTATTCATCGGGAAGACGGGCAACAGCTGTTGGTAGAGATACATGGAGGCATATGTGGTCACCACATTGGCGCAAGAGCACTTGCCGGCAAAGCGTTCCGGCAAAGCGTTCCGGCAAGGTTTCTTCTGGCCGACAGCCCTCCAGGATGCAACTGCACAACTGACCAAGTGTGAAGCGTGCCAGTTCCATTCCAAGCAGATACACCAGCCAGCTCAAGCTCTCCAGACGATCCCTTTATCCTGGCCATTTTCGGTCTGGGGGCTCGATATCCTCGGCCCCTTTCCCCGAGCTGTCGGGGGCTTTGAGTTCTTGTACGTCGCCATCGACAAGTTCACAAAGTGGCCGGAAGTGGAACCAGTGAGGAAGGTGACAGCACAGTCAGCAGTCAAGTTCTTCAGGTCCATTGTTTGCCGTTTCGGGATCCCTAATAGGATCATTACCGACAACGGCACGCAATTCACGAGCCGCACCTTCATGCAGTAAGTCCAAGATCTTGGCGCCAAGGTCTGCCTCGCTTCTGTTGCTCACCCGAGAAGCAACGGTCAAGCAGAGAGGGCAAATGCTGAAGTGCTGCGTGGGCTCAAGACCAGAACTTTCGACAAGCTGCGCAAGTGCGGAAGGAACTGGATCGAGGAGTTGCCGGTGGTTCTTTGGTCAATCAGGACGATGCCAAATCGAGCCACTGGCCAGACACCTTTCGCTCTGGTCTACGGAGCAGAGGCAGTTCTCCCCACGGAACTCGTATACGGATCGCCTCGAGTGCTCGCTTACGATGAGCTTGAGCAAGAGAAGCTGCGACAAGATGACGCGCTGCTCCTTGAGGAAGATCGTCTTCAGGCTGCTGTACGATCTGCTCGATATCAGCAAGCTTTGCACCGCTACCATAGCCGCAAAGTTAGAGCCAGAAGTTTTGAGGAAGGCGACCTTGTTCTTCGGTGTGTTCAGTCCGCCAAGAATTCCAACAAGTTGACGCCAAAGTGGGAAGGCCCTTACCGGGTGAAACGAGTCACTAGGCCTGGCGCTGTCCGCCTTGAGACCGAAGATGGCGTTCCGGTGAGCAACTCCTGGAACATCGAGCATCTTCGTAAGTTTTACTCGTAAGGCGCGGTTGCCGGAAGCTGTTCCGGCAACCACCTTTTGTACAAAGTCTTGCCGTTGTTGCATGTAATCCTTTGTACAAAGCCAGCCGCAGACCCTGTGCATAAATAAAGCTTGTGTGCTTCACGCATTTTGCCAATTCCATGCTTTCTACTTTGTTTTGCATGCGCTATCTGACACCTTGTGCAGCACCAAGCCCCGGTAAGCAATAACGAGCAGTGAGGCTCCATGTCATTATTTTCTCTTTTTTCTTTTTTTCGCAAAAAGAAGAAAGTTTCCCTCGCGCACAAGTTTGCCGGGGGGAAGGAGGAGATAATGGTGTGGATTGGGCATCGTTCAAGAAAAGATCCGCCCTTGCCGGGAAGCAGACGACAGAAAAGCTAAGTTGCCAAAGTTTGAGCAATTAGTTTTTAAATTTTTAAGTTATCTTCCTCGAACGATCGCACTTTGTATGGAAAACCTGTGCGCGGAGGAACCAACTCGTAGCTAGTTGCGCCCTTACTTTGTTTCGAGTCCGCTCAACAACTTAAGTGTGCTGCGACTAGTTGCGACAAGGTTTCTTGCCGGTAGCGGCATCGCCAGCGAGCTGCTGATGTTCCGCACTCAGCGCTCGCGGCAAGGGTGCCCATGCTGGCAAGTTCCCTAAAAGCGTAGGGTAAAAACATACAAAGGGAGAGATCAAGTAAAGGAAATAACATAGCAATCGTTACCTAAGATAGAGTTATATTACAAAGATAACTTGCCACGGCTCTAATAAAATGTTCTCATGACATGATTAGCAGCGGCAAGCAAAGAAGAAAACAGGCGGCTTAATCAACGCGACCGCCGTCAACCCTCTTGACCTCGTTCACCCTGTTTACAATGGGTGCGACGAGGGCCTTGAGTGCGTCAAGATCGGCGTCCGCCGGCAGCCTCTTAAGGACGTTGGTGAGGTTGAGGCCTGGGTTGCGGAAGGCCACCTTCACCAGCACCTTCTCTAGAACTCCGGCACAGATCGACCGCGACTCGTCGGCCAGTTGCTTTGGGATCCTTTCCCGGAGTTGCTGGAGCACCGTCGCCACACCTTTGAAGAACAGAGTGAGCTTGGCGCTGGGCTGGAGGTTCTCATCGGAGGAGTACTCGAAGCCCGCCAAGTCCAGTTCCGCCAGCTCCTCGTTGATGACTGCAGCGATGTTGACGAGGCCCTCCGTCCAGAGCTCCACCGTAGCCCTGAAGGTGTTTTGAGTCTCGGCGGCCCTCGTCAGCAGCTCCTCGTTGCCCTTGATCTCTTTCTTCAAATCCTCCTCTCGCTTCTTGGTGCCGTCCAGCGTCTCAGTTAGCGTGGCCAGCTTCAGCTCCAGATCGACATTCGAGTCTTTGGCAGCGTTCAGTTCCTTGACCTTATCAGCGAGTTGGACCTGCAGATCACCATGAGCAAGGGCGTCCTTCTCGCGCTCGCACTGGAGCGCGGCAAGCTCCTCAGCTTTCCCTTTCAGGTCAGCCTCCAGCTGCAACATCTTCACCTCCAGTTCCTTCTTGGCGGCCTCAGCAGCCGCGGCAGCATCCTTCGCTTCCTTGAGTGCCCCGCCAAGTGTTTGCTCACGCGCGGCAAGTTCATCCTCGTAGCTGTCCAGATTGACTTTCCGCTGCGTCAGTTCACCTTCCCGGATGGACAGATCCTCAGCGGCAAGCCTCTATTGCTCCTCTGCCTCAGCCTTCTCGAGGAGAAAGGCCTTCTGCGCCTCAGCAAGCTGCGTCCTCTCCTCCGCGATGGATCGGAGGGCCTCTTGGTTGCGGCTCTGGAGCTCCTCCGCATGCTTCTCTATGTCCGCTCCCGCCTGCGCGACAAGCGCTTCCCGAGACTCTAGCTTCGCTTGTCGGGCGCGGTAGAGCGACACCAACTTCCGGAGCAGCTGCTCCTCCTCAGACTCGCCGCTGCTGCTGCTTGGCGCGTCAACCACCGTCAGCCCAGCAGAGGCGAGCACTTCTCCGTCAAAAGCCTCTCCCTCGAACGGCGCCCTAGAGCTTGATGCCCAGGGAAGCTTGATGAAGACACCGTCGCCGGCCTTCAGGTAGGCGCCGGGCTGGGGCTCTTCGGAGCCTGGCGCAGCGTCAGCGGCGGAGGGATCAGCGGTCGGCGTAGCGCCTTGCGCTCCTGCGGCCCTCGGGTCGTCAGTGCGACCGCCAGACCCCTCACCAGCTCCTGCGCCGGCAGCCTTGGCGGCCTCTTCATCGGCAGGATCGTCAGTGCTGGCCCCTTCTTCGGGGGCAGCGGTCTCGTCAGTATTGCCGCGCCCGCCCTCCTCGCCGGTGGCCTCAGTCTCCATCGGCTCCGTGGAGGGAGGATCTGAAGACAGGAAGAGGGAGAAAAAGTCAAGCAAATATCCAAAAAAGAAGATCAGAAGAAGAAAAACCCAAGGGAAGTTTTCTGGCAAGAAGGATTACCTATGCTGGGCTCTGTAATCATGGGCTCCGCCACCGGGGGATCGCTAGTCCCGTCCCTTGCCGGAGAACTACCCCTTGCCAGGGACCTCTCCCTTGCCGGAGAGCGCTCCCTCGTCGGGAAATCGTCCCTTGGCGGTGTAGTGGAAGCAGATTGCACCTCAGGGGCGGCCTCTGGTTGTTCCTGGTGAACCTGTTCTGCTCCTACACAAGCAAACCAACAATCAAGATATCAACAAGGAAAGAGCACCCATGCGCGCCCCACAACAGGAAGTGAACAAGTACTTACGCTGGGGGCTGCGCTGGGGGCTGCTTCGAGGAGAGATTGTCGGGTCCGTCAAGGTAGTCTCGGACGCGTCCTCTGTAGCCACAGTGGGATCGTCCTCGATGACAACCACGAAGACCTTGGCCCTCTTCGCCACCCTCTCGGCCGGAGTCCTGAAACGGAACAAGGATCAGAGGGAAGCAGATCAGATACAAAACAAGAAACAGCAAGAAACGAAGAAGTATAAGTACAACAAGGAGAGAGTCTTACTCCTCCTCCTCTTCTTCCTCCTCGTCGGAGCTGAGCGCGGAAAGGTCGAAGTCCGGCACCCTTTCTGCACGACGAGGCGGAGAAGTGGGCTCCCTTGGACGCTTGGTGGGTGCTGCAGCAGGATCGGAAGTGGCGGCCCGAGAAGACCCCGCTCCAGTCGTCGGTACGGCGTGAGACGCTCCCGCGGCAACGGTGCTTGCCGCGGTGGAGCGTGTCCCGCGGTGCGGCGACTGTGGGCCCGTCTGCCGCCCTGCTATGTCTCCGTTCCTGCGGAGGCGCCGTCTTGGTTGAGCTGGGGGCTGCACAGAGGGCTCCGCTCACGGCAAGTTGCTTGAGGACGGCTGGCCACCTGCGCCCCCAGCAGGCTCGCTCGCTTCGGCTTCGGGCTCTCCCTCGCCAATGACCTCCCCGACAAGCTCCTGTCGGTCGGCAAGGCTCGCCGCTTCGGCCGCCTCTGCCTCCTCCAACGTAAAACCAAACTCGCCCGCGGTGGCGGCTGCCGCCGCCTCCTCCGCCCTGGTGGCGATGCGCTGCAGCTCCTCATCAGTGGTGTCGCGGGTGAGAAGCTTCTGCTCGTCGGTGCGGACCGCTACCTCCACCAAACCGTCGAAGAATTGCTGCACAACCTCGTCGGAAGGCTCCCGCCAAGTTGGGATAATCCCATGCGAGTCGCACTCCGGCATCATTGCACGGATGCGATCGAGCTGGGAGTTGTTGCACAATGGGACGACGCCCTGCGGCAGCCTGAACCACTCGGGATGGTTGGAGTCGTACTTGAACAGCTCCTTGAGCATCCCATCCAACTCCAAGATAGTGAAGTTAGAATTGAGGCCTAGACGCAGCCTCATGATATCTGCTGGGCCCCCGAACAGCCAGGCGGGCCTCCCCCTCTCCTATAGAGGGGCGATGCGGCGGGGAAGGAAGTCCGCGCCAACGGCCCCTACAGTGAGCCCGGCAAGCCTGAGCCGCAGAATCCGGGTGGTGGCGATCTTCAGTCTAGCATCGTCCGCCGCCAGGGCGCTCCAATCTCCGCCGCGCACTACTCGGGCTTGGCGCAGGTTGGTGAATGGCTGCGGATCCGCGTCAACAATCCAACACCAATCCGCTCTCCACTCATCCCATTTGCTAGGGAGTTCCCCCTCCAGATACGTCTCCTTCTTGCCGGCTCTCAAGATCCAGGCGATCCCGCCGGCTAGGGGCTCTCCTTTCTCGACCCGGGGCATGAAGTAGTGGCGGAAAAGGGCTACATTTGGGTGGATTCCGACGAAGTTCTCGCAAATATGCGCGAAAACCGCCATGGTCAAAACGGCGTTGGGGGTGAAGTCGAGAAGATGGAGCCTGTACGTGTTCATAATGTCGCAGAAGAAATAGGAAAAAGGCGGGCAGAGCCCGCAATAGAAGAACAAAGGGAAGAAGTAGTATCCTTTTGGACATCGATCTGAAGTAGAAGCTTCGGCGGAGAGTACCTGCGTGCGCGGATGCGCCTGCGTCTCCGTCGACCAGAAAAGATAGAACCACTCCCGCAGCGCCTTCACGGTGAGCTCGGGGGGGAAAGTGCTCGCTCCTTGCGCATCGCCTCAAGCCGCAGCGCCTCGGCAGACTTCACGCCCTTCCCGGCTTTCGGAGCCATGGCGGAGGTGGTGGGGGAGATCGACGGCGCTGGTGGCGACGGCGGCGACAGGAACGGAGTGCTGCTCTCTCTCTCTTTCGGCTTTGGGAAGCGGGAGGGAGCGGCGGAGCTTTCTGAGGAAGGAACTGCAAGTTGCGAAGGTGGGGGAACGGCCTCTGTTTCCCCTGCTTATAAGGAGGAGGAGGCGAATGTTATGCCTTTTTCGATTAAAGAACTGCCCACGACCCTCTCCCACGATGCCGTGATCGACTCGTGCCGTTACGGGAGGGCGCGGTGGATGCGGAGTTAGATTTGACATGACCCAGGCCCGCACGTGCCCGTGCCCGGTTTTGGGCCTGGCCCAACAGCGCTCGGCACCGTGTGTGGCCCAGGCCCGGGGGCTCCTGTCGGTGTACTAGAGTAGGGGTACCCTAGTATCCCGAACTTGTGCACGGGCAGTTGCAGCGTCCCGCGGCAAGGCTTACCGGGCGACTGCCAAGGTCCTCCATTGGTTCCTTTGGAGCCATTCAAGAACAAAGTATTTTAACTGAGAAGACAAGACTCCGGCAAGAAGAGCTTGCCGGGAGGGGCAAGGCCCCGGCAAGAGGAGCTTGCCGGGAAGGCCAGCCAAGGCATTTTCAAGAGACTTGCCGCGACGCACCGCGCGTCCCGGCAGGACCCCGGCAAGCGACAAGCTTCCGGGCGCGACAAGACAACGACCGCGGCAAGGTACTTGCCGCGGCGAAGCCATCCCTCTGCACCCACACTCCAGCGCACCCGACGACGTGTCGCCGCAGGATCGCTCCTCGCGCACGTGGCGGGTGGTTGTGCAGCCAAGCGGTGTGAGGTGGCAAGAAGAGATGACGAGAAGGCCATCGTGGCAAGCGGTGGCGCCCCTAACGGTCGCTTTTATGCACTGTTTGGGCGACGTAGATGGGCATTAAATGCTCTTGTCCCCTGTCGTCAGAGTTAGGTAGGATACACTGTAGATAGCAGTTGTACCAACCACCATTTTTACAGTTGTACCCTTGCCTGCGTTGCCACCTGTCGGTGACCCCTTTAGCCTATAAAAGGAGGCCCATGCGCAACGTAGGGGAGGTTCGACTCTTTCGAAACTACAGAACACTCACGCTCTCGAGCAAGAACACAATAAGAACACAAAGCAGCAGTAGGAGTTTTATCTCTCCGGAGAGCTCCGAAGCTGGGTAAAATCGCTCGTGTGCTAGCCTCGATCTGCTCTTCGTGCGACCTCCGCTCCCTGCCGGACCGAGAAGGGGCTGCTGCCCCATAGGTGTTCGTTTCCCACGACATAAGCTCATCCATCTTTCCACTCAAAACATTAATTTCTTCTATAGCATGCACTTTTTTACTAGTAGATAGTTCGGTGTGCCATTGAGAATAATTAGCCATAATATTATCAAGAAGTTTTGTGGCATCTCCTAAAGTGATTTCCATAAACGTGCCTCCGGCGGCCGAATCTAAAGTATTTCTAGAAGCAAAATTCAATCCGGCATAAAAAATTTGTATGATCATCCATAAATTTAAACCATGAGTAGGGCAATTGCGAATCATCAATTTCATTCTTTCCCAAGATTGGGCAACATGTTCATGATCAAGTTGTTTAAAATTCATAATATCGTTCCTAAGCGAGATGATCTTAGTAGGAGGAAAATACTTAGAGATAAAAGCATCTTTGCACTTGTTCCAAGAATCAATACTATTTTTAGGCAAAGACGAAAACCACACTTTAGCACGATCTCTAAGTGAAAACGGAAATAACTTCAATTTAACAATATCATTATCCATATCCTTTTTATTTTGCATCTCACACAAATCAACAAAGTTATTTAGATGGGTAGCGGCATCTTCACTAGGAAGGCCGGAGAATTGATCATTCATAACAAGATTCAGCAAAGCAGCATTGATTTCACAAGACTCAACATCATTAAGAGGAGCAATCGGAGTACTAAGGAAATCATTATTATTGGTATTGGACAAATCACACAATTTGGTATTATCTTGTGCCATGGCAACAAGTAATCCAACACACAAGCAAACAGAAAAAGGCAAGCGAAAGAGGGAGGAAGAAGAAGGCAAGCGGAAAAGAGAGGAGATTGGGAAAGAGAGGGCGAATAAATCGGCAAGGGTGAAGTGGGGGAGAGGAAAACAAGAGGCAAATGGCAAATAATGTAAATGCGAGGGAGATGAGTTTGTCATGGGTACTTGGTATGTCTTGACTTGAGCGAAGACCTCCCTGGCAACGGCGCAAGAAATCCTTCTTGCTACGTCTTGAGCTTGCGTTGGTTTTCCTTGAAGAGGAAAGGGTGATGCAGCACAGTAGCGTAAGTATTTCCCTCAGTTTTTGAGAAACAAGGTATCAATCCAGTAGGAGGCTCCTCACAAGTCCCACGAACCTACACAAACAAACAAAGAACTCGCAACCAACACGATAAAGGGGTTGTCAATCCCTTCACGGCCACTTGCGAAAGTGAGATCTGATAGAGATAATATGATAAGATAAATATATTTTTGGTATTTTATAATGTAGATGCAGAAAATAAAGATGCAAATAAAAGTAGATTGGAAACTTATATGATAAAAGATAGACCCGGGGGCCATAGGTTTCACTAGTGGCTTCTCTCAAGATAGCATAAGTATTACGGTGGGTGAACAAATTACTGTCGAGCAATTGATAGAAAAGCGAATAATTATGACGTTATCTAGGCATGATCATGTATATAGGCATCACGTCCGTGACAAGTAGACCGACTCCTGCCTGCATCTACTACTATTACTCCACACATCGACTGCTATCCAGCATGCATCTAGAGTATTAAGTTCATAAGAACAGAGTAACGCATTAATAAATATGACATGATGTAGAGGTATAAACTCAAGCAATATGATATAAACCCCATCTTTTTATCCTCGATGGCAACAATACAATACGTGTCTTGCAACCATTTCTGTCACTGGGTAAGACCACCACAAGATTGAACCCAAAGCTAAGCACTTCTCCCATGGCAAGAAAGATCAATCTAGTAGGCCAAATCAAACCGATAATTCAAAGAGACTTGCAAAGATAACTCAATCATACATAAAAGAATTCAGAGAAGATTCAATTATTATTTATAGATAAACTTGATCATGAACTCACAATTCATCGGATCTCGACAAACACACCGCAAAAAGAGATTACATCAAATAGTTCTCCACAAGAGAGGGGGAGAACATTGTATTGAGATCCAAAAAAGAGAGAAGAAGCCAACTAGCTAATAACTATGGACCCGAAGGTCTATGGTAAACTACTCACAACTCATCGGAGGGGCTATGGTGTTGATGTAGAAGCCCTCCGTGGTGGATTCCCCCTCCGCCAGAACGCCGGCGAGGGCTCCAAGATGGGATCTCGTGGATACAGAAGGTTACGATGGTGGAAATATTTCTTCGGTGGCTCCCTTGATGTTTTTGGGGTATGTAGGCTTATATAGGAGGAAGAAGTACATCGGTGGCCGCCCGAGGGGCCCACGAGACAGGGGGCGCGCCCACCTATCTCGTGGCCGCGTCGAATGCTTCTTGGCTTGCACTCCAAGTCCTTTGGATCACGTTTGTTCCAAAATCACGCTCCCGAAGGTTTCATTCCGTTTGGACTCCGTTTGATATTCCTTTTCTTCGAAATACTGAAAAAGGCAAAAAAACAGCAATACGGGCTCGGCCTCCGTTAGTAGGTTAGTCCCAAAAATGATATAAATGTGTAAAATAAAGCCCATAGACATCCAAAACAGGTAATATAATAGCATGGAACAATCAAAAATTATAGATACGTTGGAGACGTATCAGGGTACCTCGCGAGGTGCCCATGACGCAAGCCATGACGATCGAGACCAGGCGGGTGTCGGCCTATGCAGTGTCCTTGTTTCCTCTTTGGTGCAAAGGGGGCAAGCACAGACCGAGGCATCAGGCAAAGGCTACCATTTCAGCGCAACGAGACCAAGACCAGTAGAGCGGCAGGACGGAGGTCACCGTGGAGCCCAAGACGGTGTCATCGCTAGTGCCTTTGGCAGTCGAAGACCAACTTTAGTCAGGATAAGTTGTACTAGATGTTCCCCTTCAAAATGGCCGTTGTTGGCGCCCTTCCCGCTCAATATTTGGGAAGAGGGCCCGGGCCTCTATTTATAGGGCTAGCCACCAAAGGATAAGGGGAGGTTCAGTTCATCCACACCTCCACAAGAACACCCCTCGCGAGGTTGTTCTTCCTTTGTACTATTCATCATCGGCCCCTGAGGCAATCCACACACCAAACACTGGAGTAGGGTATTACACCACAATGGTGGCCTGAACCAGTATAAACCTCATGTCCCTTGTGTTGTTCGTCTGGTTAGCTTAGATTCTCGGCGAGGCATTTGAACGAGGATCAGTAGGGGAGAGATCTTCGCACGCACCCCAGAGTTCAAACCTTCGGAACCCCACATCCGACATCCGGCAACTGGATGAACCTCACATCAGGTTTTCGGCCAAGAGTGTGTACACATGCTATGAAATGCACGGGCGGATCATTGACATGAGGAAGTGCCTCGTTATCCAAATTGACGAGCCCGGATCGAGCCACAAGTAGAGCAAGCGTCACAATCAGTAGATGATGATCAGATGATCGCTATGCTAGTTAACCATGCATGTAATATATAGTTTACTTTGCCGTGTGGAAATGGCATGTGTGTAGTAGCCACCTATGTAATTATGCATGTAATAGTTTACTTTGGTGTGTGCAAATGCCATGGTTGTAGTAGCCACCTATGTAAGTGGATGTTTAATTTGGTTATGCAACCATGTCCTTATAAGTGTGTGTGTGTGTATATGTTGTTGTTCTGTATGCAATCCCAGTGCACAACACACACGTCTTATTAGCAGCAATCGTCTGTGTTATTATCGGTCTTCGCACACATTTCTGATTACAGGCATGTTTGCCACATATCACACACATCTCGTTATATTGAACTGTTTATGTTCTCTTGTCTCAACACATACAGTCCATCCGAGTGAACCGCATGCCGTATATCGCACACACCTTGATCTGGCTGATTGTTTCTTTTGTGTTTCCTAATCACAAACAGTTCATCCTAGTGAACCGTATGATGTTTATCGCACACACCTTCATCTGGCTACCCGTTCCTTTTGTTGCTCCTCATCGCAAACAGTTAATTGCACTGAATCGTATGCCCTACATCACACACGGAACTAAAATCTGAACCGTATTTGATGCATCCGTCATCGCAAATGTTTTGCACCTTTCTTGACGGTTTTTTTACACCATCGTTTGCGATTAATGCATCGCACACAGTTTCGTCAAAGGGTCTCTGATTGTAGTGTCGAGTTAGCAGCATCCTGCAGTAGTGTGCCATTGGACCCACCACACATAATTGGTTGAGTCTCAAGAATATCTTTTGATATCTCCAAGGCATCAAACATTTTTTCCTAATCTTTCAGTTTCAGATAAATCTGGATACCAATAGCATTGGATACATCGATCAGAGCCCTACTATGTCAGATCGTAGACAAGGTTTCTGTTCCTGCTAGGTGTGGTAGCCATCCCATGAAATTTTTGAAATATACCTTAGTGGTTACATCCATCAATCATTATCTCTAAGATAATGTTGCTTGTGTTGCCTGAATGCAAACAGGTTACGTAATAAGCAATATCACTATATTGCATATCTTGCAAGTCAAATCATTCAACTAATTTGTTTCCCAAGTCTCTACCAACTTCTACATTCCAGAAGTATGTTCATGGGATTGGTATGTGATGGCTTCAGAATTTGCAAGAATCAGGGGGGTACCTTCCTGAATTGTTCTTGTTCAAAGCATCATATTATACTCTTTTTCCCTTAATGAGTTTATTTTACAAGTTCTCGTAAATGTTTTTAATGAGGTAATATCAACATGAGATAATGTCATACTTTCTGTTTTCCCCACCGGATTTTTTAGGAAAGTATATACAGCATATTTATTGTCCTGTGAACTCTATGGGTTTCTCATATTGAGTTGAAAGAGGCAATAACTATTATATGTTGCATTATTTTCTCCTTATTTTTCCCATTGGGTTTGAAAGAGTTTTGGCAACATATCAAACTCTATACTCCTCATATTTTTCCCACAGGGTTTTGTAGGAGTCTCTTTCAAGATGATGATGCTACCTGGACAAGCATGGATTAGGGGGAGTGTTAAGATTAATTAACATATAAATTAAGGGATTAATCCCTGCTTGTATTAACCATTGGCGGTTACTTCTCCAACCGTTGCGTCAGCTCTGTCTGAACCGACACCCCCTTTGTAAACGCCTGTTCCAATGCTATATATAGCACTTCATCTAATGCAAAGAGATTGCTCTATCGATCTTGTACAGAAGCGTACCCTTTGTCTTGTAGCTAATCCAACGTGGCTCAGAGGGCATCCAAGGGTTGCAGGAAGTGCTCGAACACGTTCCTATTAAAGTGACTGCAGCAATGAATGCAAGTTTGTTGGCTCCATATGATGAAAAAAGAGGTCAAAGCGGCGCTCTTTCAAATGTTTCCAACTGAAGCTCCAGGTTCAGATGGATTTCTGGAGCACTTTTTTCAGCGACACTGGGATGTGTGTGGCGAGGCTGTCACTCGGGTTGTGCTTGGAATTGTTAGGGGAGAGGAAAGCCTCGAGTGGCTCAATGATACTTTATTGGTTATGATCCCGAAGGTAACATAAGTTTGTGCAATGTCTTTTACAATATCGCCTCTAAGTTTGTGTCGTCGGCTCTGTTTGATACTTTCATAGTTGCTTCCTATAAGTTTGTGCAATTTCTTTTACAATATCGCCTCTAAGGTGCTAGCGAATCGTCTAAGGGTTATGCTTCCTGACATCATATCCGAACAACAGTATACGTTTGTGCCTGGTAGGCTAATCACGGACAATATAATTTCAGCTTATGAGTGCCTTCATTTCATGAAGAGGAATAGATCCAAATCTAATAGCTATTGTGCTCTAAAGTTAGACATGATGAAGGATTATGACATAGTGGAGTGGTCCTACCTTCGAGCTATTATGGAGAAACTTGGTTTTGCTCCACAATGGGTCACAGTTATCGTGAGTATGATTAGTTTAGTATCATTTTCAGAGATGTTCAATTGGGCTAAATCAGATGTGTTTAAACCCACACGGGGTATTCGACAGGGAGATCCGATCTCACCGTATCTTTTCTTGTTAGCAGCAAAGGGCCTTTCGTGCCTCCTAAAGTCTCAGAACGAGTCATCCCAGCTCAGCGGCATTAAGGTGGCACCATCGGCTCCGCTGATGGACCACCTTTTATTCGCGGATGACAACCTGTTGTTTTTCAGGCGAGTATTAACGGAGCAGAATTGGTTTCAAACCTATTGGATACATATTGCATGGCATCGGGTCAGAGAATTAACAGGGATAAGTCATCCATCTTTTTCAGCAGAGGATGCCCAGAGATAGTATGAAATGCTGTGAAGTGTTTTTTGCAAGTCCCCAATGAATCACTAAATGACAAATATCTGGGAATGCCATCTGATGTGGGGCACTCCAAGAAATGGACATTCAAATACTTGAGCGATCGAGTATGGAATAAGGTGAAGGGATGGATGAGCAAGTGCCACTGATCGAGTATGGGGGTGTAAAGGGACATTCAAATGCCATTAGAAAGTTTTTAAGTGGACTTGCCCAATAGCAAGTGCCACTGATCAGCGGCATTTACTCATATCAGTGGCACTTGCTGTTGGGCAAGTGCACTAATCAGTGGACTTGCCCAACAGCAAGTGCCACTGATTAGTGGCATTTGGCCATGAGCAAATGCCACTGATTAGTGGCACTTGATGTTGGGCAAATGCCACTGATTAGTGGCACTAACCAGTGCACTTGCCCAACAGCAAGTGCCACTGATCAATGGCACTTGTTGTTGGGCAAGTCCACTGATCAGTGGCATTTGCCCAACAGCAAGTGCCCATTTTGCAGTGAGTTTGTGCACTAATACTTGTCATGTTGCCTGACAAGATATTGAAGACTAACTGAGATGTGGCAGGTGAAGGAGCTCAGGTGGTGGCCGGAGCTGAGCGCGCCAAGGATTTCATCTTCACGAACAGGTGGCTCGGGACGGTGGACCTGCCTTGTTAGAGTTGTGTCGAATATTATCGTACAAGTTAGGTTACAGTTGGACTTGGAGTCGTACAGTGTGTAGACAGGATATGGAGTCGTGTCCAAGTAGGACACTCGTATCCTAGGCCTCTTATATATAGCGAGGATAGACACATGATGTAACCTATGCCAACATAATAGCATAGGTACGCAGGGGAGCCGGCAGCGTGTGCCTGCACCCGGGTGGCCAGGGTGCGGTATTGTGACGGTGTCACGGGGAGGAGCAATTGTAGTCTAAGCCCCGGGGATGTAGCCATATCGGTGAACCTCGTTAACAAATCTCGATGTCGTGCTTGTGTGATTGCTTGGTCCTCGGATGATCAACGGAGTGCCTCGGATTTATTTTAACAAGTGGTATCATGAACTAGGTTATCAGGAGGTTGTTGGATTGTTGATCCAGGGGATGGATCATCGTCAGTTTGGTGCAAAGACGGTATGCGAAGAAATCAGTATCGATGTCAAGGACGATCGATTGGGAATTCTTATGCGAAAGCCGTTGGATCGCTGCAATCAGACGAGATTGAAAAGAGCAATCGGGACAGCGCGGCGTGTTTCTCGGCGAGATCGGATTGTTCCTATCGAGAGCGCATGCGATCGTGGCACGTAACATGGACAGAGCTCAGAAGATGAGCCAGCAGCTGGAAGCAGCAAGGGCGCGCAAGCAAAGCACTAGGGCGGGTGGCCCGGCTGGTGAAGGCACGTGCGACTGGTGGTTCGTGCGTCGGCTGACACGGCGAGAACGGGATCGAGATTGGTCGAGTCTTGGTGGCGGTTCGAGATGGATCTGCCGACTGGTCGTGTTGCGCGGGGATGCCCAAGTACGGCGAGGTGGCCTGATGCGGCCCAGGATGGTGGCTAGGCCCAGTCGGGTTGGGGACCTGCTGAAGAAGCCCATGTGCGATGGCTGCCAAGGCCCAAGCTAGCGTGGAGGCCGGTCGGTCAAGGCAACAGGATGGGCGAAATCACTAATTAAGGAGTATTCGCTGTGAAGATTGTTCCAATTCCTCAGGTTGCGACAAGTGGCGCGCTGCATGTGCGCCACTTGTCGCAACCCGGGAGTTTTCCCTTTTTTCGTAGATCAGTTTATTTAAAATGTTTTATCTCTTAAACCATGCGTCCAAATCTCGAACCGCTTTCGCTGTTGGATTCCTCTCATTGAGATCTTCAAAACTAGATCCCATGTTGATAGGTTTTGACGAACTTTTTTCACACAGAAAACCGGACGAAAAAACCGAACCGGGAGCACGGGTTTTTCCCTTTAAGAAAGAGGCACGCCCGTGCCTCTGACGAAATCACAACCGTGCCTCTCGCGGAAGCAAAACCATGACTCCCGCGAAAGGAAAAAAATGCGTTTTTTTTCGTTTCCGAGGAGGCACAACCGTGACTCTCGTGAAAGCACAACCGTGCCTCTCACGAAAGCAAAACCATGCCTCTCGCGGAAGAAAAAACAGAAAACGCATTTTTTCCGTTTCCAAGAGGCACGGCCGTGACTCTCGCGAAAGCACAACCGTCCTCTCGTGGAAGGAAAACCGTGCCTCTCGTGAAAGGAAAAAAATGAAAACGTGTTTTTTCCCGTTTCCAAGAGGCACGGCCGTGCCTCTCGCGGAAGGAAAAAATGTGTTTTTTGCGCAAAAAAATCGAAATTTTTTTTGTCGAGAAGCTAGGGAAGACCAGTGGAGAACCAAAACATCGAAGAAAACCATTTAAAAAGCCGAAAATGCGTGCAGAAAAATTAAAAAAAATGAAATCCAGAGGGAGCGTCCAGAGTGCGACACATGGCGAATCGCTGTGAGCGCGCCATGTTGCGCTGATCGTTGTAAGGATTTCGAAGGAGCGCTCGTTAATTAGTTGCTTTCCAGGCTGGGAGAGCTCCTCCCAGCGCCTTATGCGCCCGTTGACGCAACTGGCGCCCACAGCACCACGCTAGTGGGCCGGCCCATGAGAACTCAAGGCAGTGCAAAAAGTGTATTAATGCGCAGAAAAATTACACGAGAATCTCAATCTTGATAGGATTTGATCCTGCGCCAGTTAGCTCTAAAGCTTGGTGGCCAACCAATAGACCTATTAAGCTCTTGTTGACAGATTGTAGCACGAAACCTCTAAGGACTAAATTTAGATGCGCTCTTTAGAAAAACAGGATTTCTTTTGAAAATAAATATGAACAAAATTTGAATGTCCACACATTTAAAAAAATCATAAATTAGAAAAAAAAAATCATGTATTAAAAAACGTTCACCGAATCAAAGTTTCATAAGACTAAAAAGTTCATCAATTTTCAAAAAAGGTTCACTGATTTTCAAAAAAAAATCATCGAATTTGACAAAAGGCTCGTCGAGATTCAAAAAAGTTCATCAACTTTGAAAAAAAAGTTCATCAATTTGTAAAAAGGTTCATTGACTTTTTTTGAAAGTTCATCACATTTGAAAAAAGTTCATCGAATTTCAGAAAATTTCATTAAACTTGAAAAAAGTTCACTGATTTTGCGAAAATTTAGTCGTCTTTAAAAAAGTTCACTCATTTTAAGAAAGAGAAAAGAAACAAAGATAGAAAAAAAGAAAAGGAAATAGGGAAAATTGTTGCCTTTTCTGCGTTTATATAAAGAAAATAAAAAGAACGACTATAGCACATGTGGTCATCTGGTCGAACTGGTTGGTGTGATGGCTACTTGAATGAACGGGCATGGTTCGGGTCGCTGCTGGCGCACCTTTTTGGGGGGATTTTTAAGAAACAGGGAAGCAAGATGGGTCGGCCCGCTATAAAACCAAGTGTACAGGGGGTGCGCCATGTACCAATTGGCCTGTATTCGGCGCTTAAGGCGCCGAATAGGATTTGGCACAGGCTGAATGGCTGGTGCACGCTGCAGGAGCTGCTGATGGGTCGTGGTGCAGTGGTGCAGCTACGAGCTGGTGGTTGTGTCACGTTCTGAGATTTGTTTGGACAAAAAAAGGAGTAGTCTGCACATGTAAAGTTAGTACAAAGTTGGGTCATCTATTTTAAAGGGAGTACGTGGCATGGATAGCAACATGAAAGGCAATGGCATTGGGAGTTGTGAGGCACATGCTTAGTGAACCACGGATGCTACCCGGAAGTTATTTTCTTCTGGATATGTTGCTAATTGCACATGTGTTTTCTATCGGTTTGCTGGCAGGTCTACGACGCGCATAAGGTTCGTGGAGCCTTGACAACATGTATAGGGATCACGCATACACATGGCATCAAGCAATGCGCGAAAATGTGCGGGGCGGTCATGACGCAGGGTGGAGCATGGTTGCAGTCGGATAATTTCGGCTGGGTCGGACTGGATTGTCTGATGGACTGACATGGATGTTGGTCAAAGCAGAATACGGAGGTGATTTCAGCGACGACGACACAGGAGCGTGATGCTGATGGTGGTCGGCTTCTGGGGCGTGGAAACACGTGGTGCAGGCCTTAGGGCTTGTGCGGCTTCGACAGACTATGGCGCAGGGCTGATTCAAGACGGTGCACCTAAGAGCTTGGAGTCGACAGGGTGCGGGAGGGTGGCATGTACAACCACCATGGAGTCGTGTTGAAGGTGGAGCTGGAGTTTGGTGGAAGACTTCACTCTGAGCTGATGGAGGGTCTACGATGTAAGTTAACGGAGAGTCGCCTATTTCAGCGGGAAAAGCGAGAGACACGTGGATCGGACTGGTGCCCAATGGTCTGATGGAGACGTGATACTCGACATCGGTTGGTGATATCGGTGGTTCTCTGCATTGGGGGTTGAGGCAGTGTGGGCTAGCTACCCGGGACACTCGACCAGGACAGCAGAGGCTCGACGCGGTGATAGCGGCGAGGCGTACGGTAAGCACGGGACACGACAACAGGCCAAAGCACTGGTGGTCAGACATGTGGTCAGACAAATTGTGCAGGGGGTGCTGAAGCAGTGTTGACGAGTACCCGGTCTATCGGTGCCGGAAGATGGACAGGAGTTGACCATGGAGAATCTGAGAAAGTGGCGGAGAGTCTGAAATTGTCAAAAGCTAAGAGAGTACATGGCTGCATATTCTGTGGTATTCCGTGCACATGGCAAAGTGTGGATGACAAATACAGAAGGAGGCGGAGTGCTATAGCTACGGGACATGTCAGAGACTATCCGAAAAAAAGGGTGAGATAACTGTGAATTTGACTCAGGGTGACACAGGGCGGCGGTGAAATTCCTTCAAGTTTCAAACAGACGGTTAAGAAAGAGCGATGAAGCTGAGTTCAGGTAACTCTTATATGTGGCGTCCAATATGTGGGTTGTTAATTTTCACGCAGACAGTGGTCGGTGTGTGATGGCATTGAACGGATACTCCAAAAGTTGGGAGCATAGAGTAGAGTAATGAGGAACTTAATTTTGCTCGAGTGTTGACTGTGAAGAAGACGAGAAGGGACTACAGTTGCAGGTGGAGTCTGGGAGTAGCAACGGTGCTCATGGCGTATCTCAAGTCCAATGTACATGGAGGTTCGACGCATGGATGAATCCAAGGTGGTGGAGAATATTCGCCAAGGTGGAGTTTGTTAGAGTTGTGTCAAATATTATCGTACAAGTTAGGTTACAGTTGGACTTGGAGTCGTACAGTGTGTAGACGGGATATGGAGTCGTGTCCAAGTGGGACACTTGTATTCTAGGCCTCTTATATATAGCGAGGGTAGACACTAAGACACACGATGTAACCTATGCCAACATAATAGCACAGGTACACGGGGGAGCCGGCGGCGTGTGCCGGCGCCCGGGCGGCCAGGGTGCAGAATTGTGATGGTGTCACGGGGAGGAGCGCTCGTAGTCAAGCCCCGAGGATGTAACCATATTGGTGAACCTCGTTAACAAGTCTTGGTGGCGTGTTTGTGTGATTGCTTGGTCCTCGGATGATCAACGGAGTGCCTTGGATTTATTCAAACATGTCTAGCAGGATCGCCTTCATAGCATGCCTCATTCAAGGGGTCGATCTCCGAGGTAGGGCCATGAGAAGGGGGCCCAGGAGTCGCTGCGCTTCTACCAGCAGATCAAGGACAACGAGGACCTCACCATGCTCGTCGTCCCTCACAAGTTTGTGGAGGTGATGAACACCTGGTTGGTCATCAAGCGGCTCCCACGCGTGGTCAGGCTGTTGGCAAACCAGCGGTGCCTTTCTGGGTGCAGGTCCAGAACTTTGAGGGGCACATGGTGCTTGGCCGGGGCTGGAACTACTTCTGCCGCCACCATCGGATCGTCCACAGCGACCTCGTCGGTGTGTGCATCTCAGGACTTGGACTGAAGGTTCAGATCTACAACCACAACTCCTCGGTCATGTGCAGGTTTCGTTGCAGCAGGCACAACTGCGTTGGTGACATTGAGCATGCTATGTAGTTAAGTTAAGTTGTTAGTGTTGAACTTTTATGGTGTGTGGCTAGACTTATGCTGGGAACATGTTAATATTTTGGCCAGGAGCAGCACACTGGTGTGGAGCAGGGAAGGAGGATGCCCCTGCTGTTAATCTTAAGTAGTTTGATGTCATTTCTTTGCTTGCTTGCTTGTTTGCTTTCTTTGTTTGATCTTTCTTTGTTTGTGCTGTTGTGCTGATCATGTGGTGGTAAGGCCACCACATTTGAATGGGGTGAGTAGAACACAAACGCTGTTTGCAACCAAACAGCTGAAGTTTGCATCTGCTCACACCCTTCCAAATCCACAGACTCCATACCTGGGCGGGCGATCTCCAATAGACCAGAGTGGTGCCCGGAGTCAGCCACGCCACCGGAGCAGCCTCCGTACAGCCCCTCTGCCGGCGGAGCAGCCTCCGGCCTCTGCCTCTGCCTCTCTCTCTCTCTCTCTCTCTCTCTCTCTCTCTCTCTCTCTCTCTCTCTCTCTCTCTCTCTCTCCTCCGCCGCCGCCGGAGCAGCCTTCGTCTGTTGTCGTGGTACAATCTTTTGTTATTATTTTTTTACAATGAATTTGTGGCAGTGCGTAGGCTCATTCACACATGTTGAATATTGAAGTGTGGATAATGCTTGTTTCTCGCCCACACGAGCTCACCACATGACACATAGATATTGTAAGGTACTTATGATTATTTATACATATCAATAATGGCTTCAAATTTCTGCAATTATTCTATTCATAGTATATGTACTTCAAACGTTTATGATTTAGTTAATACGTGCAATTGCACACACACATTTACTATGGGTATAGAGGATCTTCTAGATAGCCTCTAGTCCATCGAATCAGAGAAATTTCAACCAAAGATTAACACTTGGTGATATGCGAAAGATACCCTAAGACACTCTAGAACTCTCAGCTTCTTTTATTCTCACAGTACTAGAGCAATCAATTCTTTCAATTTCTTGGGCAAGTTAAACATCTTGGGTACATTTCCGCAAAAAAAAAATCTTGGGTACATGCTCCACAAGTTAGTTTGTTGAGGGATTGAGATTTTTGTTGTTATGCAAAAACACCCGACTAGTACTCGCAACACATAACATGTGTAAAACTAGAAAAAAAAACTCTGACAAGGAAGAAGCGATCAAGAGGTAACCCCGCTCCCGACACCCGCGTCATCCTCCCAAGCGAAACAGGAAACCCTAGCCGCGCCACCACCGCCTCTAGCTTCGACCATTCCTCACGTTGCCGCCGCCGAGGAAAGCGCCGGTGAAGTCCGTGCGCGCCAAGGAAAGGTGGCGGCGCAGCCTTCTTGCCTCCTAGTTCCATCAACGCGAGGCGGGCTCTTCTTCGGGGATGACGTCCCTTCCCAGCAGTGGGCACTCATCCTTGTCTCCTACGGCGGGTGCTCAACCTCGTCTATGGCGGCGCCACCTCTCCCGTCTACACGCGTGAAGTTGAGCGGTGGGCCTGACCATGCGGGCCACAATAGAGAGCCTCTTTGGAGTGCGTCGGCGCATCTTGTGCGCTGGCCGTCAGTCGTGCGCCCTAGCTATCGCTGTGATGCGTCGGCGGCTGCTCCGAGCGTTGCTGCTGCAAGCGGGCCTGATCTAGGCCCCTGCAAGCATGCAACCGTTGTGCTTGGTGGTGGCACGGATTTGGGGGCCTTCTGCATCGCAACGACATGCACATGGTGGATCTTGTCGTTGCTACTCCGGTCCCGACGGGCCTGGAGTTGCGTTCTCTGGTGTTCGTGGCTCGTCGATGTCCTTCCGATTGAGACTCGGCTCTCTAAGTTGCACCCTTTCCGTCTTTCTTGACTCGATGGCGTCTTCACGGCTTCGGTCTTATCGGTCCAAATATGTGTTTTTTTTGGATCCTAACTCACCGATCTTGTTGGCTGCCATTGCAGCCTATGCCCTGCGTCAGCTCTCCAACCCTGACCGCCACCCCTTGCCTTGCCCCTCCTTTGCCAGATCCAATGATAGCCCGTTCTGCGATGCCTGTTGCCACCCCTGGGCCGCGAGCTTGGCTCCCCTTATGGACGCGGTGGTCCCAGCAAGTGACATGTTCCCCGTCTTCAGATCCTAACCGCCTAACGGCCTTTCTCTCTGTGCCCCTCTTCAAGCACCAGGGGAAACACTAGATCCAATTCCTTAGATTGAACAGCGGCGGTGTCTTGTCATGGCGGTGTTTACCTTCATGAAGGCGTCACCTTGTTTGCCCGTGGCATACCCGGTTGTTAGAAGGGAGAGAGATGTTTGGTGGAATAGTTCGTTGTATTACTTGAGCCTCGTGGGCATATATATACAGGAGTACATGGTCAACTTGGAGTACAAGACAAGCCGGAACATACGCTGGTCTATCTCATATTTCCTAACTAAATATAATACTCAACGTCCCCCGCGGTCACGACGGTAGCGACACAGACTGTGAGACTGGAGAAGAATTCGAAGGGAAGCCGACGGACACCCCCCACGGTCGTCACGGTCGACGCATGGCAGAGTCGTGGCTGGAGTGGAAACTGACGAGGTTGCTGAAGCAAGGCGGTAGCCCTTTGTGCCGTTTGTCGAGGTAGCCCAGAGCGTAGGTGGTGAAGCCGTAGTCGAGGTAGCCGTGCGAAGAACGCCGTGGTCAGTGTCGAGTCGGAGCTCACCGGTGTCGAGGTAGTCGACGTGGAGCCGCGGAAGAAGAGCAGCGGCGGCCTAAGGTGGCGGCGGCGGCTAGAGAAGGAGTGTGGCGGCGGTGCTCGAAGTAGGCGATAATGAGGCACGGACGGTGACATTCCCGCGCCAAGGGAGGCGGCGCGGCGCATATCATGTGGAAGTCAACGCGTGTGGACGGCGGTGGACCGCGGGCCGTAGCGTTACGGCTCGAAGGGGCGACGCAACGATGGCGGGCAGGTCTGGGCTACGGCAGGGAAGACCTCAGTGCGGTTCCAGGGATTGCATGCCACGCTCGCTACGGCCTGACGGGGTGACGCAGCGGCAACGCGAGGGTCGGTGCAGCCTCGGGGACGGCCTGGAGCGGACGGCTTGATCGCGAGCCGCGGCACTAAGGCCCGAAGGGGCGACGCAGCGGTAGCGCGCGAGGTGGTGCAACCACGGGGACGGCCTCAGGGTGACGGCGGGGACCACGTGCTGCGGCGCTATGGCCCGAAGGGGCGACACAGCGGCGGCGTGGATCGGTGTAGCCACGAGGAAAACCATGGAACGGCAGCGTTGCGGCCCGACGGGGCGACGCTGCGGCAGCCCGTTGCTCAATCGATGGCATGTATACTCGATGACGATCTTCATTGAATTTGGTGCGGCACGTGCAATTGATTAGAACGAACGGTTTGCATTAGACAACGGGACGTGCAACCCAGTCCGCATGGGATGCGACGTACACGGGCAGCCACGCAGCCAGCATGCACGCCCCATGCATGGAACGGTGGGCAGTGGTATCCCCAACCCACCAGGGTTCAAATCCTGGTGCTCGCATTATTCCTAGATTTGTTTCAGGATTTCCGGCGATGCGCTTTCAGTGGGAGGAGATGTTTCCGTCGACGATGAGGCGCCTACGGTGACTTCGTAAATCTCAAGATGATATGCCGGCTCAGTCTTTCAGAGGTGCTCATAGGGGTAGGGTGTGCGTGTGTGCGTTCTTAGGATGAATATATGCGCGTGTATATGAGCGCTTGCGTCTGTACTGATGCTCAAAAAAAATCAAGTACTGCACTGGAGACGTAAATAAATTTTATCTATTATATCATTATGCTGAACCACAAATAGATAGTGTTGGGATTGTATAATATCATTCAATGAATCAGTTAATTCGCCGATAAATCGGTTAATCAGCAATTCGGTGACCCACCGAGTAGCAATTAACTGATCTAGGCCCCTGCAAGCATGCAACCGTTGTGCTTGGTGGTGGCACGGATTTGGGGGCCTTCTACATCGCGACGACATGCACATGGTGGATCTTGTTGTTGCTGCTCCGGTCCCGGCGGGCCTGGAGTTGCGTTCTCCAGTGTTCGTGGCTCGCCGATGTCCTTCCGATTGAGACTCGGCTCTCTAAGTTGCGCCCTTTCCGGCTTTCTTGACTCGATGGTATCTTCATGGCTTCGGTCTTATCAGTCCAGATATGTGTTTTTCTGGATCCTAACTCACCGATCTTGTTGGCTGCCATTGCAGCCTATGCCCCGCGTCGGCTCTCCAACTCTGACCGCAACCCCTTGCCTTGCCTCTCCTTTGCCAAATCCAATGATAGCCTGTTCTGCGACGCTCGTTGCCACCCTTGGGCCGCGAGCTTGGCTCCCCTTATGGACGCGGCGGTCCAGCTAGTGACATGTTCCCCGTCTTCAGATCCTGACCGCCTAACTGTTGGGTAACGTAGCAGAAATTCAAAATTTTCCTACGTGTCACCAAGATCTATCTATGGAGAGACTAGCAACGAGGGGAAGGAGAGTGCATCTACATACCCTTGTAGATCGCTAAGCGGAAGCGTTCAAGTGAACGGGGTTGATGGAGTCGTACTCGTCGTGATTCAGATCACCGATGATCCTAGTGCCGAACGGACGGCACCTCCGCGTTCAACACACGTACAGCTCGACGATGTCTCCCACGCCTTGATCCAGCAAGGAGAGAGGGAGAGGTTGAGGAAGACTCCATCCAGCAGCAGCACAACGGCGTGGTGGTGATGGAGGAGCGTGGCAATCCTGCAGGGCTTTGCTAAGCACCTACGGGAGAGGAGGAGGTGTCACGGGAGGGAGGGAGGCGCCAAGGGCTCAGGTATGGATGCCCTCCCTCCCCTCCACTATATATAGGGGCAGGGGAGAGGGGGGAGGCGCAGCCTTGCCCCTTCCTCCAAGGAAGGGGTGTGGCTAAGAGGGGGGGAGGAGTCCATCCTCCCCAAGGCACCTCGGAGGTGCCTTCCCCCTTGAGGACTCTTCCCTCTAGGGTTCCCTAGGTGCATGGGCCTCTTGGGGCTGGTGCCCTTGGCCCATGTAGGCCAAGGCGCACCCCCTACAGCCCATGTGGCCCCCGGGGCAGGGGGCCCCACCCGGTGGGCCCCCGGGACCCTTCCGGTGGTCCCGGTACAATACCGATGACCCCGAAACTTGTCCCGATGGCCGAAACAGGACTTCCTATATATAAATCTTTACCTCCGGACCATTCCGGAACTCCTCGTGATGTCCGGGATCTCATCCGGGACTCCGAACAACATTCGGGAACCACATACAAGCTTCCTTTATAACCCTAGCGTCATCGAACCTTAAGTGTGTAGACCCTACGGGTTCGGGAGACATGCAGACATGACCGAGACGTTCTCCGGTCAATAACCAACAGCGGGATCTGGATACCCATGTTGGCTCCCACATGTTCCACGATGATCTCATCGGATGAACCACGATGTCAAGGACTCAATCGATCCCGTATACAATTCCCTTTGTCTAGCGGTATGGTACTTGCCCGAGATTCGATCGTCGGTATACCGATACCTTGTTCAATCTCGTTACCGGCAAGTCTCTTTACTCGTTCCGTAACACATCATCCCGTGATCAACCCCTTGGTCACATTGTGCACATTATGATGATGTCCTACCGAGTGGGCCCAGAGATACCTCTCCGTTTACACGGAGTGACAAAATCCCAATCTCGATTCGTGCCAACCCAATAGACACTTTCAGAGATACCCGTAGTGTACCTTTATAGCCACCCAGTTACGTTGTGACGTTTGGCACACCCAAAGCACTCCTACGGTATCCGGGAGTTGCACAATCTCATGGTCTAAGGAAATGATACTTGACATTAGAAAAGCTTTAGCATACGAACTACATGATCTTGTGCTAGGCTTAGGATTGGGTCTTGTCCATCACATCATTCTCCTAATGATGTGATCCCGTTATCAACGACATCCAATGTCCATGGTCAGGAAACCATAACCATCTATTGATTAACGAGCTAGTCAACTAGAGGCTTACTAGGGACATGGTGTTGTCTATGTATCCACACATGTATCTGAGTTTCCTATCAATACAATTCTAGCATGGATAATAAACGATTATCATGAACAAGGAAATATAATAATAATCAATTTATTATTGCCTCTAGGGCATATTTCCAACAGTCTCCCACTTGCACTAGAGTCAATAATCTAGTTCACATCGATATGTGATTAACACTCAAGGTCACATCGCCATGTGACTAATACCCAAGAGTTTTAGGTTTGATCATGTTGCTTGTGAGAGAGGTTTTAGTCAACGGGTCTGAACCTTTCAGATCCGTGTGTGCTTTACAAATCTCTATGTCATCTCCTAGATGCAGCTACCACGTTCTATTTGGAGCTATTCCAAATAACTGTTCTACTTGGAGCTATTCTAAATTGTCGCTCCATTATACGTATCCGGTATCTCTACTCAGAGCTATCCGGATAGGTGTTAAGCTTGCATCGACGTAACCCTTTACGACGAACTCTTTTACCACCTCCATAATTGAGAAAATTCCTTAGTCCACTAGTTACTAAGGATAACTTTGACCGCTGTCCTGTGATCCATTCTTGGATCACTCTTGTACCCCTTGACTGACTCATGGTAAAGCACACTTCAGGTGCGGTACACAGCATAGCATACTGTAGAGCCTATGTCTTAAGCATAGGGGACGACCTTCGTTCCTTTCTCTCTATTCTGCCATGGTCGAGCTTTAAGTCTTAACTTCATACCTTACAACTCAGGCAAGAACTCCTTCTTTGACTGATCCATCTTGAACACCTTCAAGATCACGTCAAGGCATGTGCTCATTTGAAAGTACTATTAAGCGTTTTGATCTATCCTTATAGATCTTGATGCTCAATGTTCAAGTAGCTTAATCCAGGTTTTCCATTGAAAACACTTTCCAAATAACCCTATATGCTTTCCAGAAATTCTACGTCATTTCTGATCATTAATATGTCAACAACATATACTCATCAGAAATTCTATAGTGCTCCCACTCACTTCTTTGGAAATACAAGTTTCTCATAAACTTTGTATACACCCAAAATCTTTGATCATCATCCAAGCATACATTCCAACTCCGAGATGCTCACTCCAGTCCTCAGAAGGATTGCTGGAGCTTTGCATACTTATTAGCATATTTCAGGATGGACAAAACCTTCCGGTTGTATCACATACAACCTTTCCTCAAGAATCGTCGAGGAAACAATGTTTTGACATCCTATCTGCAAGATTTCATAAATAATGCAGTAATTGCTAATATAATTCCAACAGACTCTTAGCATCGCTACGAGTGAGAAAGTCTCATCGTAGTCAACTCCTTGAACTTGTCGAAAAACATCTTAACGACAAGTCGAGCTTTCTCAATGGTGACACTTACCATCATTGTCTGTCTTCCTTTCAAAATCCATATGTACCTAACAGCCTTACGACCATCAAGTAGTTCTTCCAAAGTGTACACTTTGTCTTCATACATGGATCCTCTCTCGGGTTTTATGGCCTTGAGCCATTTATCGGAATCCGGGCCCACCATCGCTTCTCCATAGCTCGTAGGTTCATTGTTGTCTAGCAACATGACTTCCAAGACAGGATTACGTACCACTCTGAAGTAGTACGCATCCTTGTCATCCTACGAGGTTTGGGAGTGACTTGATCCGAAGTTTCATGATCAATATCATAAGCTTCCACTTCAATTGGTGTAGGTGCCACAGGAACAACTCCCTGTGCCCTGTCACACACTAGTTGAAGAGACGGTTCAATAACCTCATCAAGTCTCCACCATCCTCCCACTCAATTCTTTCGAGAGAAACTTTTCCTCGAGAAAGGACCCGATTCTAGAAACAATCCTTATTGCTTTCGGATCTGAGACAGGAGGCATACCCAACTGTTTTGGGTTGTCCTATGAAGATGTATTTATCCGCTTTGGGTTCGAGCTTATCAGCCTGAAACTTTTTCACATAAGCGTCACAGCCCCAAACTTTTAAGAAACGACAACTTAGGTTTCTCTAAACCATAATTCACACGGTGTCATCTCAACGGAATTACGTGGTGCCCTATTTAAAGTGAATGTGGTTGTCTCTAATGCCTAACCCATGAACGATAGTGGTAATTCGATAAGAGACATCATGGTATGCACCATATCCAATAGGGTGCAACTATGACGTTTGGACACACCATCACACTATGGTGTTCCAGGCTGTATCAGTTGTGAAACAATTTCCACAATGTCTTAACTCTGTGCCAAACTCGTGATTCAGATATTCATCTCTATGATCATATCATAGACATTTTATCCTCTTGTCACAATGATCTTCTACTTCACTCTGAAATTACTTGAACCATTCAATAATTCAGACTTGTGTTTCATCAAGTAAATATTCTCAACATCTACTCGAATCATCTGTGAAGTAAGAACATAACGATATCCACTACATGCCTCAACACTCATTGGACTGTACACATTAAAATGTATTACTTCCAACAAGTTGCTATCTTGTTCCATCTTACTGAAAACGAGGCTTTTCAGTCATCTTGCCCATGTGGTATGATTTGCATGTCCCAAGTGATTCAAAATCAAGTGAGTCAAAACGGTCCATCTGCATGGAGTTTCTTCATGCGTATACACCAATAGACATGGTTCGCATGTCTCAAACTTTTCAAAAATGAGTGAGTCCAAAGATCCATCAATATGGAGCTTCTTCATGCGTTTTATACCGATATGACTTACGTGGCAGTGCCACAAGTAGGTGGTACTATCATTACTATCTTTTGGCATGAACATGTGTATCACTACGATCGAGATTTAATAAACCATTCATTTTAGGTGTAAGACCATTGAAGGTATTATTCAAATAAACAGAGTAACCATTATTCTCCTTAAATGAATAACCGTATTGCGATAGACGTAATCCAATCATGTCTATGCTCAACGCAAACACCAAATAACAATTATTTAGGTTTAACACCAATCTCTTTGGTAGAGGGAGCGTGCGATGCTTGATCATATCAAGCTTGGAAAAACTTCCAACACATATCGTCAGCTCACCTTTAGCTAGTCTCCGTTTATTCCGTAGCCTTTTGTTTCGAGTTACTAACACTTAGCAACCGAACCGGTATCTAATACCCTGGTGCTACTAGGAGTACTAGCAAAGTACACATTAACACAATGTATATCCAATATACTTCTATCGACCTTGCCAGCCTTCTTATCTACCAAGTATCTAGGGTAATTCTGCTCTAGTGGTTGTTCCCCTTATTACAGAAGCACTTAGTCTCGGGTTTGGGTTCAACCTTGGGTTTCTTCACTAGAGCAGCAGCTGATTTGCCGTTTCATGAAGTATCCCTTCTTGCCCTTGCCCTTCTTGAAACTAGTGGTTTCACCAACCATCAACAATTGATGCTCCTTCTTGATTTCTACTTTCGCGGTGTCAAACATCGCGAATACCTCAAGGATCATCATATCTATCCCTGATATGTTATAGTTCATCATGAAGCTCTAACAGCTTGGTGGCAATGACTTTGGAGAACCATCACTGTCTTATCTGGAAGATCAACTCCCACTCGATTCAAATGATTGTTGTACTCAGACAATCTGAGCACAAGCTCAACAATTGAGCTTTTCTCCTTAGTTTGCAGGTTAAGAAAGTCATCGGAGGTCTTATACCTCTTGACATGGGCACGAGCCTGAAATCCCAATTTCAGCCCTCAAAACATCTCATATGTTTCGCGATGTTTCAAAAACGTCTTTGGTGCCTCAACTCTAAACCGTTTAACTGAACTATCACGTAGTTATCGAAACGTGTATGTCAGATGTTCGCAACAACCACAGACAACGTTCGAGGTTCAGCACACTGAGCGGTGCATTAAGGACATAAGCCTTCTATGAAGCAATGAGGACAATCCTCAGTTTACGGACCTAGTCCGCATAATTGCTACTATCAACTTTCAACTAATTTTTCTCTAGGAACATATCTAAACAGTAGAACTATAGCGTGAGCTACGACATAATTTGCAAAAACCTTTTGACTATGTTCAGGATAATTAAGTTCATCTTATGAACTCCCACTCAGATAGACATCCCTCTAGTCATCTAAGTGATTACATGATCCGAGTCAAACTAGGCCGTGTCCGATCATCACGTGAGACGGACTAGTCATCATCGGTGAACATCTTCATGTTGATCGTATCTTCTATACGACTCATGTTCGACCTTTCGGTCTCCGTGTTCCGAGGCCATGTCTGTACATGCTAGGCTCGTCAAGTTAACCCTAAGTGTTTTGCATGTGTTCCGAGGCCATGTCTGTACATGCTAGGCTCGTCAACACCCGTTGTATTTGAACGTCTGAATAAAACACCCGATCATCACGTGATGTTTTGAAACAGCGAACTGTCGCAACGGTGCACAGTTAGGGGAGAACACTTCTTGAAATTGTTGTAAGGGATCATCTTATTTACTACCGTCGTTCTAAGCAAATAAGATGTATAAACATGATAAACATCACATGCAATCAAATAGTGACATGATATGGCCAATATCATTTTGCTCCTTTTGATCTCATCTTCGGGGCTCCATGATCATCATCGTCACCGGCATGACACCATGATCTCCATCATCATGATCTCCATCATCGTGTCTTCATGAAGTTGCCTCGCCAACTATTACTTCTACTTCTATGGCTAACGCGTTAGCAATAAAGTAAAGTAGTTTACATGGCGTTTTCAAGTTGACACGCAGGTCAACAATAAATAAAGACAACTCCTATGGCTCCTGCCGGTTGTCATACTCATCGACATGCAAGTCGTGAATCCTATTACAAGAACATGATCAATCTCATACATCACATATCATTCATCACATTCTTCTTGGCCATATCACATCACATAGCATACCCTGCAAAAACAAGTTAGACGTCCTCTAATTGTTGTTGCATGTTTTACGTGGCTGCTATGGGTTTCTAGCAAGAACGTTTCTTACCTACGCAAGACCACAACGTGATATGCCAATTGCTATTTACCCTTCATAAGGACCCTTTTCATCGAATCCGTTCCGACTAAAGTGGGAGAGACTGGCACCCGCTAGCCACCTTATGCACCAAGTGCATGTCAATCGGTGGAACCTGTCTCACGTAAGAGTACGTGTAAGGTCGGTCCGGGCCGCTTCATCCCACAATACCGTCGAAACAAGATTGGACTAGTAACGGTAAGCATATTGAACAACATCAACGCCCACAACTACTTTGTGTTCTACTCGTGCAAAGAATCTACGCAATAGACCTAGCTCATGATGCCACTGTTGGGTAACGTAGCAGAAATTCAAAATTTTCCTACGTGTCACCAAGATCTATCTATGGAGAGACTAGCAACGAGGGGAAGGAGAGTGCATCTACATACCCTTGTAGATCGCTAAGCGGAAGCGTTCAAGTGAACGGGGTTGATGGAGTCGTACTCGTCGTGATTCAGATCACCGATGATCCTAGTGCCGAACGGACGGCACCTCCGCGTTCAACACACGTACAGCTCGACGATGTCTCCCACGCCTTGATCCAGCAAGGAGAGAGGGAGAGGTTGAGGAAGACTCCATCCAGCAGCAGCACAACGGCGTGGTGGTGATGGAGGAGCGTGGCAATCCTGCAGGGCTTCGCTAAGCACCTACGGGAGAGGAGGAGGTGTCACGGGAGGGAGGGAGGCGCCAAGGGCTCAGGTATGGATGCCCTCCCTCCCCTCCACTATATATAGGGGCAGGGGAGAGGGGGGAGGCGCAGCCTTGCCCCTTCCTCCAAGGAAGGGGTGCGGCTAAGAGGGGGGGAGGAGTCCATCCTCCCCAAGGCACCTCGGAGGTGCCTTCCCCTTGAGGACTCTTCCCTCTAGGGTTCCCTAGGCGCATGGGCCTCTTGGGGCTGGTGCCCTTGGCCCATGTAGGCCAAGGCGCACCCCCTACAGCCCATGTGGCCCCCGGGGCAGGGGGGCCCACCCGGTGGGCCCCCGGGACCCTTCCAGTGGTCCCGGTACAATACCGATGACCCCGAAACTTGTCCCGATGGCCGAAACAGGACTTCCTATATATAAATCTTTACCTCCGGACCATTCCGGAACTCCTCGTGATGTCCGGGATCTCATCCGGGACTCCGAACAACATTCGGTAACCACATACAAGCTTCCTTTATAACCCTAGCGTCATCGAACCTTAAGTGTGTAGACCCTACGGGTTCGGGAGACATGCAGACATGACCGAGACGTTCTCCGGTCAATAACCAACAGCGGGATCTGGATACCCATGTTGGCTCCCACATGTTCCACGATGATCTCATCGGATGAACCACGATGTCAAGGACTCAATCGATCCCGTATACAATTCCCTTTGTCTAGCGGTATGGTACTTGCCCGAGATTCGATCGTCGGTATACCGATACCTTGTTCAATCTCGTTACCGGCAAGTCTCTTTACTCGTTCCGTAACACATCATCCCGTGATCAACCCCTTGGTCACATTGTGCACATTATGATGATGTCCTACCGAGTGGGCCCAGAGATACCTCTCCGTTTACACGGAGTGACAAAATCCCAATCTCGATTCGTGCCAACCCAATAGACACTTTCAGAGATACCCGTAGTGTACCTTTATAGCCACCCAGTTACGTTGTGACGTTTGGCACACCCAAAGCACTCCTACGGTATCCGGGAGTTGCACAATCTCATGGTCTAAGGAAATGATACTTGACATTAGAAAAGCTTTAGCATACGAACTACATGATCTTGTGCTAGGCTTAGGATTGGGTCTTGTCCATCACATCATTCTCCTAATGATGTGATCCCGTTATCAACGACATCCAATGTCCATGGTCCGGAAACCATAACCATCTATTGATTAACGAGCTAGTCAACTAGAGGCTTACTAGGGACATGGTGTTGTCTATGTATCCACACATGTATCTGAGTTTCCTATCAATACAATTCTAGCATGGATAATAAACGATTATCATGAACAAGGAAATATAATAATAATCAATTTATTATTGCCTCTAGGGCATATTTCTGTGCCCCTCTTCAAGCACCAGGGGGTCATGGTCATGGTGGTGTTTACCTTCATGAAGGCGTCATCTTGTTTGCTCGTGGCGTACCCGGTGATGGTTTTTGAGACTTTGGACGGTTTTTGAGACTTTGGACATCGTTTCCGGCTATTTCTCTTGGTCAAGGCAGTTTAACCCATGTTGTAGCTTCTGTTTGAGCCGAGCATCTCATCTCTCGCTCCTTCAGGCACCATCTTTACAACATCTTTGGTTGCGTCATGTGATGTACCCCCTTTGTTCTCATTCCGACTTCTTCTACGAATCAAAAGATATGCAAGTTTTGCATATTCATGAAAGAAAAAAAAAAAGAAAACCCCACTTAACAAAAACAAGCAGGCTCGTCCCACTGATTTTTTTTTCCAACTAAATACTCCCTTCATTCCAATGAATAAGGTATGCACACATTCCAAAAATCAACTTTGACCAATAATTAAACCGACCAATTGTATGTTATTTGTGAGAAAAGTTATACCGTCGGATTCATATTCGAAAGAACTTTTCAGTGGTATAATTTTGAGTAATTCAAAAAAAATACTATTTACATAATTTACGATCGAAGTTGGATATATGTTGAGTTGAAACAACAATCAAGTACTGCACTGGAGACGTAAATAAACTTTATCTATTATATCATTATGCAGAACCACAAATAGATAGTGTTGGGATTGTATAATATCATTCAATGAATCAGTTAATTCGCCGATAAATCAGTTAATCAGCTATTCGGTGACCCACCGAGTAGCAATTAACTGATCGAGATGCCAATTAATTGGCCGGTATCAATGATAAACTATGGTTATGCCAAGATGCCTCACCAGCAAATAAGGCAGATCGCTAATTGGTTGAACCACCTATACACAGATGACCAGAACCTGCACACAACGAATGATTCTCTGAATACATCCCTTAACTGCATGATATGGCACATAGAGTATATGCGCATCTTGTACAAAGACACTCTCCTGTTGTTGGTGAACACAATGGTTCTAGAAGCCAATGACAGCAATTGTATTGCCAATGCAGGAAGCTGTTCAACTATGCATTGAACCTCGACGAGGTCGACCGAAAGAGTATGTTATGTTCTTTTGTCTACCTGCATGCCATGGCAAATGATGCAACATATCTATGCATATATTAGCATAGCCCTTTCACCTCTTACATGCAATATTTGATTCGCCAGTTTTTTTTTCTGTTACAGGGTTTGGTTTGATGCAAGAAGAGCTGGACGGCTGCCTCTACTCTAGCGAAACAACTGCGGTGTTCTGGCAGCCGAAGTCCAGCGGGGAGTGTGTATTTGTACCGTGTAGTATTAACGCTATGTAGACCTATAGGATGCTCCTGTAATGGTGCTACAGACCTACAAAACGCATGCACGTTAGACCTACTAGCACGCATGCCCGTGCGTTGCAACGGGAAAAAATATCATGCTCCCAATCCAGTAAGTACGGCTTAAAACTCACAAAGGTCCGCATCATCTATTGAGCACAAAGCAGAACTCGTATTGCTGCTTATCCTCTTCTCCGTCTAGATCAAAACTCTGAAATGTCTACGCAATCATCTATTTCAAAATATATGGTTGTTTATCCTCTTTCCTGCACCTCCATGAGCCAAACCAGGGACTGTCAAAAAATATTTGAGCTATCGAAGAATACAATCGGTCTGGACTCTGGACCCCTTTGTCTCATTTTGTCTATGACACATGCATCATGAACCCAACAGACGGCCATGCATGCTCTAGTTACGTATTTTACACATTTTTATAAAAAATTATTGGCACATCATGTGATGTTCCTTTGTCTCGTGTTGTATCTAACTAAAGGACTACAGGTAGCCGCCATTGGTCTTGAGTCGCGAGTAGCCCTAGACCCTGGACCCCGAGCATGTGGTGCCCGACATCATGTAGAGAAGCTTGCATCTGGAGCCCTCAAGTAGTTAGGTATTTGACACATCATGCAACATACACTAATCTTCTTTTATCAGCTCTTTGTTTTCTCCCAAGGCAGCTGGTGGCAATTGAGTTGATAATGTATATAAAGTGATAGCAATCGGTTTAACTCAGCGAGGTGGGACTATTGAAAAAAGAAGACACATCATCTATTTTTTAGTTAATAATACTCCATCCGTTCTTAAATAATTGTCTTTCTAGAGATTTCAACAAATGACTACATACGCAGCAAAATGAGTGAATCTACAATTTAAAACATGTCTACATACATCCGTTTGTTGTAGTCCATTTAAGATGGCTAGAAAGACAAATATTTGGAAACGGAGGGAGTAATATATAAAGCCCGAGGCACAGGGTGGAGTCGTGCATAGAGGGGGGAGGCGGAACGGGGCAGATTATTTTTTTTGCTAGGCATGGAGAAAAAGAAATTGTCAATTAGGGGTAAAGAATTGCGGTGGGACTATTAAGTAATGTACCCTATTTTGTAGCACAGTTGAATGCTAGCTGAGTTGGTTTGCTGCTTTGCCTACAGGATAGGAAGTCATGTGTTCGCGGTGAGTTTTTTCGCTGCTTGCATCCTCCGACGCGATAAGAAAAACTGCATAGCACGTCCCGTAAGAGCGCAACTATATTTTTCACTTCTCGCTGCAGTAGCCCAGCTCGGCCCATGACGGAAAAAGGGAACTATGGCCTAGGCAGAAAAGGTCAACAACACTGCGAAATGTTTTTAAGGTTCCACGATAGACGGAATTTTAGTACCACCTCATATAATAATAATCATCTAAACCTGTCGAAACCAAAAAGAAAAAAAAACACCTAAATGGGACGAAACAAAGCGAAACCAAACTAAGAATACCTACTCCCTTTAATAGTAGGTATAGGTATAGATAGATTGTACTGAATAAAAAATTTGCATGGGTATATATGGGAAACAGATAACAAGTGTCTTCACAGCAAGTTGACATGCTTCAGGAACCTCGAAAAAAAAATGGTTAGCAGGGAACAAGAACAACCTAATGCATGTAAGCAGATGAATTTAAATGATGCTAAAAAAAACAGACCCCTTAAACTCACTTAGAAAAATTAAATAGCATCTCGGTCAATGGCAAAATAGAAAGACAGGCCAAGCAAACAGATTGCCCTAACAAACGACACGGTGTTCACCTAACCCGATCAGAGGTGGAGGTTCCCGGCGCGGCATGATCATCTAGTAACATGTGTAGATTCAGAAAATCCCCCCACTTGGCATAAACAAGCAGGCTAATGGCATTGTCCAAATAATATCTTACAAACAGGAAATAGACTAGAAGCATGCATAATAAAACGGAATGCATAACAAAAGTAGTACTAATAGATTATTCAATGCACCTAGTGAATGATGCAACGTGTGCTTGGGGATCGGAAGGCTCAGGCCAGCATTGCCACACACCATCCATAGGGCAGTGAACATGGCACACCATGCAAGATTATTCAGATAACCCAGTGGATTACATCTGGCGTGCTGAACATGTAGCGTTTACTCTTGTGCTTGAACATCCGGAGGCTCTGATCATCTTTGTCGTGCACCATCTCGATGCCAGTGAGCACCGAAAATTTCATGCCAGTTGCCCCTGCGCTAATGATTTTAGCAACACAAAACTTGCCAGAGCCAAGGTTCAGTATCCTGAAATGCGTTGGTACCCAGTCCTCTTCCTCAGGCTGATCAAGATCTTCCCAAACATGATGCACAATGGGCGGTTGGCCATGGTCCATGGTGGACAGGTCAACGGCGCACAGGTGGTTTGGCCTGGGGGGACTGAAGCCAAACCATAGCTTGAATTCAGGGACATACTCTGCTTTGTCGTAGAAGGGCAGCGCCCAATTCCCAACGTGCCTCCATTCATCCCGGTAATCCCACCCTAAGCGGTGGGTATCATCGGCGCGCACTGTGTCAAAGCAGTAGGTCCCGATGCCATTCCTATCTGACGAGATGCACAAGGTAGTTCCATCGCCAACAACTGTGTAGGACATGATCCTGGTGGGTTCATACCCATGCTCGTAGATGAAGGGCGGCGGCGGGAGAGGCCGCCAACCCCACCCCTTCATGCTGTCGTCCAGAAATCTGGAGCTGGGCCTGCACTCGAGCACCTCGAAGCAGGAGTGCATGCCAGGACCGCCAGTGTTACGCCGCGCAAGGGCCCGGCCGGGATAGCGGTCCATGACATAGAGAGCGTCTTCCTCAGCGTCGGGGTGGGTGATTGAGAGGCAGACGGGGTTGGTTCCCTTGGGCTCGTGGAGCGAAGGCAAGTTGAGGATGATGCCCTCGTCGGCGTCGTATAGCACGGTGTCGCCGGCCACGTTGGCGTTGACGACCCTGCTTTCGCTGCGGCGGGGGCCCAGGAGCTCGAACCACTCCAGGCCGTCATTGATCCACAGGCCGGACGGTGACGGATCGAATTTGGCGATTGGTTTAGGCAGCTGCCGCAGGCTATGCATCCTTGGACTGGATCTCTTGGTCTTGTTGTTCGCATCTGCTGCTGATTTCATCTTGATGCTATCATCTGCTGCAGAATCCATCGTGTTGATCTCTGCTACTCCCTCCGTTCCAAAATAGATGACCCAACTTTGTACTAACTTTGTACAAAATTGGGTCATCTATTTTGGAACGGAGGGAGTACTTCTTTTGCGTCATTTCTTGACTGGTAGAAGAGGTGCACATCGGGATTGAGGCGGCGCAGTGCATAAATCCCACTCTCCCAATTCCGCGTCACCAGATTCACATACAGCCGCTTCATCTTGCGAGCGAGCCTGATTCAACACTAATATAGATGAATTGAGTTGACTGAGAGTCCTATTAAGAAAGGAGGAGGCTTTTGACGAATAATACCTGAGGATCGACAAACAAGCCGCGGTGAATAAGCTGCTTGTTCAGTGGGTGGTGAGAGGGGGAAGGGGAGGGGGAGGCGACGAGGGGGCAGTTGGTGGCGGCTGGGACGGGAGCTAGGTCAGACCTGTCGTCTTCTTTCTTGTATGTAGGCTTTTTATTTCCTGTTGGCGACCACATTGTTGGGCCGGATTGGCAGCTAAACCCAATCAGAGTGAAATGGCTGCGGAGTTGTTCCGCCCAATTCGTATTTGGCGCTTCAGGTGCAACTTATGAGGTTTTTTGGCAAATGGCACACACTACTTAGGAGATGGGCCGGTCCATGTAGGTTGCGTTTTTTCTTTTACAGAAGCTACACTATGAAGTTTTGTGACGCTTCTAGAAGCTTCCAACCAGTTTTTCCTGGTTTAACTTTTTTTCAAGCTCATGTACTTTTTTGAATTTGCAATGTTTTTTACATCCATGAACTTTTTTTATAACCACAAATTTTCAAATTCATGAACATTTTTCGAAACCATGAACAATTTTAAAATTCGTGTATAATTTTCAGATCCAAGAACAATTTTCCAGTTTGTGAACTTTTTAAAAATCCATGATCTTTTTCAAATTCATGAACTATTCTCATGTTTTTCAAATTCGCAAACTTCTTTCTAATTTGTGATATTCTCTTCAAAATACATGAACTCTTTAAATTCATTTTTTCAAATTTGAGAGCTTTTTTAAATCCATGTGTGTCCCCTCAAAAGTCAAAGATCAACACCCAAACCGATCAAAACATCAAACTGAGCTCGGGACGAACCAATTAAACCAGTCGGCTCGCGTTGGTGGGCTACGGCCTAGCTGACGTCCCACGGCAGCCAATTCTGATTTCGGACGCCTAAGGCGCCAATTAGGAGGTCCCGTTGTTCGGTACAACCGTATTCTACACCAACTGCACTCTGGCTGATGCAATAGCGCACCGCACCGTGCCCAACGCTACTCAATTTGAGTGCTTTTTTAGGATCTGTTTGAGTTTATTTTCATTTTCAAGATGGAGGCAAAGGATTTATCACATCGATTAATTAACCATAAGAGAATTATGTAGTCTACTAATGAAAAACTGAGCGAAAACCGGTTAAGGCATACCACACGTAGACTACTCATTAGAAATGTAAAGGATGGTGGAGTACCCGCCTCCCTAGGCCACTCGTGGGAGAAAAGAGCCTCTTGGTCATCCGTCCCGTGTTCGCTTGCCGTGGGAGCTACTCGGGTGCAGCACGAGCTGTCCGATCTGTCCTGAAGGCTCGCGGTCGGGTGACCTGGCTGGCAGGTCCATGACGGGTGGACCGCCGGCTGCGCCCAGGGTGTAGGGACCCGACCCAAATGGATCGAAGTCTCTGTGCTTAAGTGTCATCTCTAGATCGATATGCTGACACACACAGTACTCGAGGAATTATAACAGAGTTCAACCACACACTTTATTACATCGAGGTCCTCAAAAAAGTATTTATTACATAAATATGGCTGAAGGCCAACTAAATAAAATAACTGCGAAAGCTCCAAAGGTAAAATGAGTCCATCCAACTCCACGACAAACTGAGTGTAGAACAACGACCTATCGCACCTTAATCCTCGTCATAAAAGTCTGCAACATGAGACGTTGTAGCCGTGTAGGTCGGCACATGGTATGTGCTGGCAATTTCACACCATATAATAATAATGAGAAAAAAAGACTATCTCTATATGCAAATTTAGCTGGTGGAGGCTCTAAATTTAATTTTTTGCATAAAGCAAATTTGACCCTACAACAAAGGAATAAATTTTTATTTTCTACTAAATTAAAAATGGCCATTATTGAGAAGGTTTCTCCAACTCAATCCTAAAATTCCCAAGTTATTGGTAATCCAATAATTTCATTAAAAGAGTGATGAGATCAGCCAATAATTCACTTCTAGATACTCAAGTTGTCCATAACAGGGACACGACTAATCATGATTAGTTTGTACACTCTGAGAGGTTTGCGCACTTCCCCACAAGACTCGATCATCTTCATGATTGAAAGATCAAGACATAGACTTTCTGAAGTATTTCCTCTAAACCCTGGGTAGACCGGTACACCTACTTTCCCCTACATCAACTAGTCTACCACGGAAAAAGGTCACCAACTTACTCAATTATGCCAGAGCCCATAATGGCTTGTGACTTCACATGGAAGTTTCTAGGCATGAAATATGTTATGATCCCTTTGAGCCTAAGTGGCGGACCTAGGGTAATCACACGGATACTCCGGTATCCCCTTAGGCGAGCACTGATTTCTCCAGGTGCCCCAAACAATCCACCCAGATGTGTATTAAGGTTGCCACCTTATGTTATCCCAAACTTATTTATCTCTCGCAACTTGCATGGACCACACATACCAATCCCCGTCTACGAGCAAGCAATATGACATAACCAATATTCCCAGGGTGATCAAAGGTCATAGGTTCATACCACATGAAGTACATAGCACAACTACATGTTTCCAATCCTACTCATGCAATATTTAGGGTGAAACTAATGCATAATAAAAACTGGGTACTGAGAAGTATGGTCAAAATGTGAACTTGCCTTGCCGACGTTCATCGAACTCGAAAGATTCATAGTAGAAAGCTTCGCACTCCGGATGATCTAGCGTAAGCAAGCAATAACATACATAAGCATGCAAGCAAAGATCCAAAAGGAAAACAAATAAAAGACTTTAGAAAACTCCAAAAACAACCAAATAAAGTTTTTGTACATAACGTAATTTTTACAGCAACAAAAATAAATGGTTTTGGTTTAACAGATAGTACATATCACAAGCTTCGATTTGCAAAAAGAATCACCCAAAACGAAGTTACGAAAACTCAAGTTATGGCCTAATGAAGTTTGAATTCAAATTTTAAACCTTTCATAATTTTTTTTGTTTGATTCTCTAGATAGATGATATTTTTATGAACTAGTAGGAAAAAGAATCAACTAAATTGGACCTATAGAGTAAAAGTTATACTATAAAGAAGAATTGGTATAGAATCTGAGATTGGAAAAATACTGAAAAAAGAGAAGAAAAAGAATTCGGCCAGAGGCCATGTGGCGCTCTCTGATTGGTTGGTGTGTTTGTTGCGGTTATTTTGAAAAAAAACGTTTGCTAACTAAAGGTTTCGGTAGTAACGGCTTATAAAAAAAACTGAGTGTCCGATTCGAACTAAACCAGAAAAACGATCTAACTAAAATGAAACCGTTTTTTTAACTGAACGTGTAGGTTCAGAGAAGAATGACGTACGTTGGGGTGGCTCTGGTCAGGTGGGGTGGCGGCTTCGGCGGTCGTCGGAGGCGGTGGAGGTGTCTAGGAGATGCGGTGGAGAGTAGCTCGTCCGGGGGTGGAGTCGGTGAAGGTCGGCGACGACGAACGACGACAAAACCAAGCGATGAAGCTCGCGTACTCCGGCTGCTCCGGCGAAGACAACGAGGTCGGGCTAGCCTCTGTAGAAGGAGAGGGATCACAAGACCATGTCAAATAGATTATAGGGATTTAGAGAAGTCAACATACAGCAGCCTCGGGTGGGCCCGCCCAGCAAGCGCCCGTTCCCTTTCTTCCTTCCATCGCTATAGCTCCTTCGTGCATGTTTCGTTCTTTTTTCTATTTGCTGTTCGTCCCTTTCGTTTACAAAAACTGAAAATCACATGGATCTAAAATTTATGAATTTGAAAAATAGTTCATGAATTTAAAAAAGTTCATCAATTTTGAAAGCAAAAATGGAAAAAGTTCATCGAATTTAGAAAAAGTTCATCGGATTTGAAACAGAGTTTGCCGAATTTGAAAAAAGTTCATCGAGTTTGAATAAAAGTTCATCGATTTCAAAAAAAGTTCATCAAATTTGAAAAAAGTTCATCAGATTTGAAACAGAGTTTGCTGAATTTGAAAAAATGTTCATCGAATTTGAAAAAAAGTTCATCGAATTTGAAAAAAGTTCATCGACATTGAATAAAATTTCATCGATTTAAAAAACAGTTCATCAGATTTGAAAAAAGGCTCATCAATTTTGCTAAAAAAAATCGTCGCTTTCGAAAAAGTTCACACATTTATGGGAAAAGAAAAATCAAGATAGAAAAAAAAGGAAAGAAAACAAAAAAACAGTTGGCTTTCTGGCATTGTATAAAGAAAGGAAAAAAGGATTGTAAGCACATCGTGTCTTCTGAACCAACTTGTTAGTGCGTTCGCTTCTAGAACGAATGAGCGCGGTTCGATTCACGGCAAATGCATTGTTTTTTTGCCTTTTTCGAAACAGAGAAGCAAGAGGAAGTAGGATGGGCCGGCCCAAGTGTACAGGGGGTGTGCGCCCTGTACGGAATGACCTATATTCGGCGCTTAAGGCGCCGAATAGGATCTGGGAGGGGAAACGGCCTGGGGCGCTGGCCTCTCGCTGGGGCTGGCCTGGGTACCTGCGCTGGCCGCTGCTGGGCCTTGGCTTGCTGGTGGCGCGGCTCTTTTTTTCGAAATCTTTTTTTCAGAAACACTAAAGTACCGAAAATACAAATAAAATAAGTCTAAATTTTTTCCAGAAAATTTACATAATTATATGGTCTTACTTATGACCTTGTAAACTTTTATCTGACATAAAATGCAATTTAAAAAATCATTTTTCTATGCTAAGAAAATTCGCATCAAAATAATTTGCAAATAAAACCCGCTAAATAACTTTTGATTTCAAATTCAATTTCCAATATATCTCTTCTGCTTTTGAAGAAGTCCTTTTATCTTCTCTCTTTATTTTATTTTTGAAATAATGGAAATGAATTTTGGTGAAACCAAATTTGATCCAAATTCCCAACTTTGAAATTTTCAAAAATGGTTTTAGGGAACTTCCAACTCTCTCTTTTGGTCCTTGAGTTGCTCAAAGTTCCTTGGATCAAAATTCAAATAAAACAAATGGGGCAAACATGCATAAATCACGAATGCATATGAATGATCTATTTATAAACATCCAAATTAAAAATTGGGATGTTACAAACCTACCCCCCCTTAAGATGAATCTCGCCCTTGAGATTCGGGTTGGCTAGCAAAAAGGTGTGGGTGGTCCTGTCAAAGATCTTCTTCTCGTTCCCACGTGGCTTCCTCCTCGGTATGGTGACTCCACTAAACCTTGCAAAACTTGATGACCTTCCTGTGGGTAACTCTGCTTGCAGTCTCGAGAATCTTGACGGGCTTATCCTCATAGGTCAGATCACTATCCAACTGTATGGCCTCTAGTGACACTATATCTCCCAAAGGAATATCGGCCATCTCTGCATGACACTTCTTCAACTAGGAAACGTGAAACATATCATGAACTCCTGACAAGGCTTCAGGTAATTCCAACTTGTAGGCAACTTCACCCATGCGTTCTAAAAGTCTGTACGGCCCCACAAATCATGGTGCTAACTTTCCTTTGACTCTAAATTGTTTAACTCCTCGAAGTGGAGACAGACGAAGATATGCTCTATCTCCGACTTCGTTGGTTACCTCCTTGCATTTAGTATCGGCATAACTCCTCTGTCTGGATTGGGCTACCTTGAGTCTATCACGTATCACCTTGACTTTCTTCTTTGAATCTCTAATTAAATCTGGTCCGAATAATTTACGGTCTCCAACTTCATCCCACATCAATGGTGTCCTGCACCTCCTTCGGTAAAAAGCTTCGAAAGGGGCCATCTTCAAACTAGTTTGATAGGTTTTGTTATATGAGAACTCGGCGTTGATACGTCCATTTTGCATCATGTTTTCCTACTGTCATTTATGTTGTTTTATGGTATAATAATGCTTTTTGGAGTAATTCTAATACCTTTTTCCTCATAATATGCAAGGTATGCACCAAGGGGGAGAATTCTGGCAGCTGGAAATCTGGACCTAAAAAAGCTACGTCAAACTACCTATTCTGCACAACTCCAAATGAGCTGAAACTCCCCAAGGATTTTTTATGGGATATTTAATAATTATTGGAGCAAATAAGTACCAGAGGAGGGCCACCAGGTGGGCACAACCCACCTGGGCGCGCCAGGAGGCCCAAGCACGCCCTGGTGGGTGTTGCCCTCCTCGACCCACCTCTAGTGCCCATCTTCTGGTATATAAGTCATTTTGACCTAGAAAAAAAATCAGGAGAGGACGTTCAGGACGAAGCGCCGCCGCCTCGAGGCGGAACTTGGGCAGGAGCACTTTTGCCCTCCGGCGGAGCAATTCCGCTGGGGGAACTTCCCTCCCGGAGGGGGAAATCATCGTCATCATCATCACCAACAACTCTCCCATCTTGGGGAGGGCTATCTTCATCAACATCTTCACAGAACCAACTCCTCTCAAACCCTAGTTCATCTCTTGTGTTCAATCTTTGTATCAAAACTATAGATTGGTGCTTGTGGGTGACTAGTAGTGTTGATTACATCTTATAGTTGATTACTATATGGTTTATTTGGTGGAAGATTATATGTTCAGATCCATTATGCTATTTAATACCCCTCTGATCTTGAGCATGTTTATCATTTATGAGTAGTTACTTTCGTTCTTGAGGTCACGGGAGAAATCATGTTGCAAGTAATCATGTGAATTTGATATGTGTTCGATATTTTGATGATATGTATGTTGCCATTCTCTTAGTGGTGTCATGTGAATGTCAACTACATGACACTTCACCATATTTGGGCCTAAGAGAATGCATCATGGAGTAGTTATTATATGGTGGGTTGCGAGAGTGACAGAAGCTAAAACCCCAGTTTATGCGCTATTCCATAAGGGACCGATTGGATCCAAAAGTTTAATTCTATGGTTAGAATTTATTCTTAATACTTTTCTCGTAGTAGTGGATGCTTGCGAGAGAGTTTAATCATAAGTAGGAGGTTTGTTCAAGTAAGAACAATACATAAGCACCGATCCACCCACATATCAAATTATCAAAGTACCGAACACGAATTAAGCCAACAAGATGAAAGTGACTAGATGAAATTCCCGTGTACCCTCAAGAACACTTTGCTTATCATAAGAAAATGTTTTGTCCTGTTGCTACGTCTTGAGCTTGCATTGGTTTTCCTTGAAGAGGAAAGGGTGATGCAGCACAGTAGCGTAAGTTTTTCCTCAGTTTTTGAGAACCAAGATATCAATCCAGTAGGAGGCTCCTCACAAGTCCCACGCACCTACACAAACAAACAAAGAACTCGCAACCAATGCGATAAAGGGGTTGTCAATCCCTTCAAGGCCACTTGCAAAAGTGAGATCTGATAGAGATAATATGATAAGATAAATATATTTTTGGTATTTTATGATATGGATTGGAAAAGTAAAGATGCAAATAAAAGTAGATTGAAAGCTTAAAAGATAAAAGATAGACCCGTGGGCCATAGGTTTCACTAGAGGCTTCTCTCAAGATAGCATAAGTATTATGGTGGGTGAACAAATTACTATCGAGCAATTGATAGAAAAGCAAATGATTATGAGATTATCTAGGCATGATCATGTATATAGGCATCACGTCCGTGACAAGTAGACCGACTCCTACCTGCATCTACTACTATTACTCCACACATCGACCGCTATCCAGCATGCATCTAGAGTATTAAGTTCATAAGAACAAAGTAACGCTTTAAGAAAGATGACATGATGTAGAGGGATAAACTCATGCAATATGATATAAACCCCATCTTTTTATCCTCGATGGCAACAATACAATATGTGCCTTGCTGCCCCTGCTGTCACTGGGAAAGGATACCGCCACATTGAACCCAAAGCTAAGCACTTCTCCCATGGCAAGAAAGATCAATCTAGTAGGCCAAACCAAACCGATAATTCTAAGAGACTTGCAAAGATAACTCAATCATACATAAAAGAATTCAGAGGAGATTCAAATATTTCTCATAGATAAACTTGATCATAAACCCATAATTCATCGGATCTCAACAAACACACCGCAAAAAGAGTTACATCGAATAGATCTCCAAGAAGAGGAAGGAGAACATGGTATTGAGATCCAAAAGGAGAGAAGAAGCCATCTAGCTAATAACTATGGACCCGATGGTCTGTGGTAAACTACTCACAACTCATCGGAGAGGCCCTGGTGTTGATGTAGAGGCCCTCCGTGGTGGATTCCCCCTCCGGCAGAGTGCTAGCGATGGCTCCAAGATGGGATCTCGCGGATACAGAAGGTTATGGTGGCGGAAATAGTTTTTCGGTGGCTCCTTTGATGGTTTCGGGGTATATGAGTATATATAGGAGGAAGAAGTACGTCGGTGGACGCCCAAGAGGCCCACGAGATAGGGGGGCGCGCCTAGTAGGGGGCCCTCCACCCTCGTGGCTTCCTCGATTGTTTCTTGACTTGCACTCCAAGTCCTCTGGATCACGTTTGTTCCAAAAATCACGCTCCCAAAGGTTTCATTCCGTTTGGACTTCGTTTGATATTCCTTTTCTTCGAAACACTAAAATAGGCAAAAAAAACAGCAATACGGGCTGGGCCTTCGGTTAGTAGGTTAGTCCCAAAAATGATGTAAAAGTGTAAAGTAAAGCCCATAAACATCCAAAATAGGTAATATAATAGCATGGAATAATAAAAATTTATAGATACGTTGGAGACGTATCAAGCATCCCCAAGCTTAATTCCTACTCGTCCTCGAGTAGGTAAATGATAAAAACAGATTTTTGATGTGGAATGCTACCTAGCATAATTCTCAATGTATTTCTCTTTATTGTGGCATGAATGTTCAGATCCAAATGATTCAAAATAAAAGTTCATATTGACATAAGAAATAGTAATACTTCAAGCATACTAATAAAGCAATCATGTCTTCTCAAAATAACATGGCTAAAGAAAGTTATCCCTACAAAATCATATAGTCTGGCTGTTGCTCTATCTTCATCACACAAAGTATTTAATCATGCACAATCCCGATGACAAGCCAAGCAATTGTTTCATACTTTAGTAATCTCAAACTTTTTCAATTTTTCACGCAATACATGAGCGCGAGCCATGGGCATAGCACTATATGTGGAATAGAAGGGTGGTTGTGGAGAACACAAAAAAGGAGAATATAGTCTCACATCAACTAGGCGTATCAACGAGCTATGGAGATGCCCATTAATAGATATCAATGTCAGTGAGTAGGGACTGCCATGCAACGGATGCACTAGAGCTATAAATGTATGAAAGCTCAACAAAAGAAACTAAGTGGGTGTGCATCCAACTTGCTTGTTCACGAAGACCTAGGGCATTATGAGGAAGCCCATCATTGGAATATACAAGCCAAGTTCTATAATGAAAAATTCCCACTAGTATATGAAAGTGACAACATAAGAGACTCTCTATCATGAAGACCATGGTGCTATTTTGAAGCACAAGTGTGGAAAAAGAGTTAGGAGCATTGTCCCTTCTCTCTTTTTCTCTCCTTATTTTGTTTCTTTTCCCTTTTTTTCCTTTATTTCTTTTCTTTTCTTTTTCTTTTTGGTGGGCTTCTTTGGCCTCTTTTTTCATGGGCTTCTTTGGCCTCTTTTATTTTTATAAAGTCTGAAGTCTCATCCCGACTTGTGGGGGAATCATAGTATTCATCATCTTTTCCTCACTGGGACAATGCTCTAATAATGAAGATCATCACACTTTTATTTATTTACAACTCAAGATTACAACTCGATACTTAGAACAAGATATGACTCTATATAGATGCCTCCAGCGGTGTACCGGGATATGCAATGATTCAAGAGTGACATGTATGAAAAATTATGAGGTGGCCTTGCCACAAATACGATGTCAACTACATGATCATGCAAAGAGCAATATGACAATGATGATGCGTGTCATAATAAATAGAACGGTGGAAAGTTGCATGGCAATATATCTCGGAATGGCTATGGAAATGCCATAATAGGTAGGTATGGTGGCTGTTTTGAGGAAGGATTATGGTGGGTGTATGGTACCAGCGAAAGTTGCGCGGCACAAGAGAGGCTAGAAATGGTGGAAGGGTGAGAGTGCGTACAATCCATGGACTCAACATTAGTCATAAAGAACTCATATACTTATTGCAAAAATCTACAAGCCATTGAAAACAAAGTACTACGTGCATACTCCTAGGGGGATAGATTGGTAGGAAAAGACCATCGCTCATCCCCGACCACCACTCATAAGGAAGACAATCAATAAATAAAATTGTGCTCCATCTTCATCACAAAGCGGTTCACCATATGTGCATGCTACGGGAATCACAAGCTTCAACACAAGTATTATTTAAATTCACAATTACCCAACTAGCATGACTCTAATCTCACTACCTCCATATCTCAAAACAATTATCAAGTATCAAATTGATCATAGCATCCAATTCACTTTCTATGATAGTTTTTATTATACCCAACTTGGATGCCTACCATTCTAGGACCAATTTTATAACCATAGCAAATACCATGCTGTTCTAAGAGACTCTCAAAATAATATAAGTGAAGCATGAGAGATTAACAATTTCTTCAAAATTAAACCACCACCATGCTCTAAAAGATATAAGTGAAACACTAGAGCAAAAATTATCTAGCTCAAAAGATATAAGTGAAGCACATAAAGTATTCTAATAAATTCCAGTCAAGTGGGCTTCTCCCAAAAGGTGTGTACAGAAAGGATGATTGTGGTAAACTAAAAAGCAAAGACTAATATCATACACGACGCTCCAAGCAAAACACATATCATGTGGTGAATAAAAATATAGCTCCAAGTAAAGTTACCAATGAACGAAGACGAAAGAGGGGACGCCTTCCCGGGGCATCCCCAAGCTTAGGCTTTTCGCTATTCTTGAATATCTTGGGGTGCCATGGGCATCCCCAAGCTTAGGCTCTTGCCACTCCTTATTCTATAGTCCATCAAATCTTTACCCAAAACTTGAAAACTTCACAACACAAAACTTAACAGGAAATCTCATAAGCTCTGTTAGTGCAAGAAAGAAAAACCATCACATAAGTTACTATAATGAACTCATTCTTTGTTTATATTGGTGTTAAACCTACTGTATTCCAAGTTCTCTATGGTTCATACCCTTGCATACTAGCCATAGATGCATCAAAATATGCAAACAACACACGAAAGGCAGAATCTGTCAAAAAATAGAACAGTCTGTAGCAATCTGTAACTTTCAGTTACTTCCGGAACTCCAAAAATCCTACAAAAATAGGAAGTCCTAGGAAATTTGTCTATTGATCTACAGAAAAACGAATCAACGCAAAAGCACGCTTCTGTGATTTATTGAATTTTTTCTCGTGAGCAAAAAGTTTCTGTTTTTCAGCACAATCAAATTAACTCATACCATAGGTTATCCTATAGGTTCTACTTAGCACAAACACTAAATAAAACATGAAAACACATCTAAACAGGAAGTAGATGCAAATTTTATTACTAAACAGGAACAAAAACAGAAAAACACAAAGAAAATTGGGTTGCCTCCCAACTAGTGCTATCGTTTAACGCCCCTAGCTAGGCATAAAAGCGAAGATAGATCTAAGTAGTGCCATTTTTGACACTTGATTCATAAGTAGCTCGCATGATAGATTCATAAGGTAATTTAATCTTATTTCTTGGAAAGTTCTCCATGCCTTTCCTTAATGGAAATTGGAATCTAATATTCCCTTCCTTCATATCAGTAATCGCGCCAATAGTTCTAAGGAAAGGTCTACCAAGAATAATAGGGCAAGAAAGATTGCAATCTATATCAAGAACGATAAAATCCACGGGCACCAAATTTCTATTTGCAACAATGAGGACATCATTGGTTCTTCCCATTGACTTTTTAATGGTGGAATCTGCAAGGTACAAATTTAAAGAGCAATCATCAAGATCATGGAAACCTAGAATATCACATAAAGTTTTTGGAATCGTGGAAACACTAGCACCCAAATCACATAAAGCAAAACACTCATAATCTTTAATTTTAATCTTTATAGTAGGTTCCCACTCATCATTAAGTTTTCTAGGTATAGAAACTTCCAAATTAAGTTTTTCATCAAAAGATTACATCAAGGCATCAACAATATGTTTGGTAAAGGCTTTATTTTGACTATAAGCATGAGGAGAATTCAACGCGGATTGCAACAAGGAAATACAATCTACTAAAGAACAATTATCATAATTAATTCCTTGCAATCCAAGATAGTGGGTTCAATGCTATTTAAAGTCTTGACCTCTCCAATCCCACTTTTACCAAATTTAGCATCAAGATCTAAAAACTCCAAATTATTGGGACGCCTTTTAACTAAAGTTAACTCATCTCCAGTCCCATCATTATCAAGATTCATATTGCAAAACAAAGATCTAATAGGGGACACATCAATAACTTTAAGATCTTCATCATTATTTTCACCTAATTTTTCTGGTTTGGCAACCATCTTATTGACTAAGGTAGCTTGCTTATCAGAAATTTGAGCTATAGAATTTTCAAGCCGATTAATTTGGGAGTTCAAACCATAAAATTCCTTAGACATATCATCAAGCTCTTTGTTCATAAACTCCATAAAACTTTTTTTGTTCTTTAAGCTCTTTTCTGAAAAAATTATTATGCTCAAATTGTAAAGTCATAGAACTTCTAACGTTTGATTCAATCTCTTCTAACCTTCTAAGATGAAGGTTGGTATTCTTAGGCAAAGCCATGAGGGCAAGCAGGCACACAGAAAGACAAACGAAAGAGAGAGCGAAGAAGAAGGCAAGCGAAAAAGAGAGGAGATTGGGAAAGAGAGGGCGAATAAAACGGCAAGGGTGAAGTGGGGGAGAGGAAAACGAGAGGCAACACTACAAAATAAAAACACATCCGTGACATTTTGGGCCAAACGAATTTTTTTCTGTCATACATATGACACTTCTATGACGATAATTGTGAAAAAACCCGGTATCATCATAGATGTGGTGGGCTCCTACTTCTATGACAAAAAATCATGACAGAAGATGGGCTTTTCATCCTGGGCGGGCCGGAGACGCAGCTGCATGACATTCTTTGGGCCGTCCATGACGGAAAAAACCATGGTAGAAGCGAGGGGGAGGAAAATTTCGGGGAGTTGCCGGTTACGGTGGGAGGTCGGGGGCCGAGCGATGCGCGTTTCTCTCGTACACGTACGCGCGTGTGTGCGAGGCGTTGGCTCTAACTGAACCCGAGCAAGGCGTTGGGCTTTAACTGAACCCGAGCGATTGCACTGTAGGCTACGCGTTACTGAACCCGAGTGATCGATCGATGGTTGTTAACTGAACCCGATGGAGTGATTCCTTTGCTACTGCTGCTAACTGAAGCCGATCGATTGGATGAACAGTGAGCGTTGCGGGAGGGGGGGGGGTTGGATGAACAGTGAGCGGTGGCGTTGCCTCTGGATGAACAGGACCCCGTGGTGTGGAGGGCTGGATGAACAGTAGACGGTGGAGGGGTGACCGTGGAGGGGTGGTTGAACAGGACCCCGTGGTGTGGAGGGCTAGATGAACAGTAGATGGTGAAGGGCTGGATGAACAGTAGACGATGGAGGGGTGGTTGAACAGTAGCTGGTGGAGTAGCGCGCGGTGGAGGCTGGATGAACAGGAGCCCGTGGAGGCTGGAGGAGGTCGACGGTAGCCCGTGGAGGCTGGAGGAGGTCGACGGTGGAGATGAACAGTATCCCGTGGAGTCCTGTTTTGTGGTACGCCACACCCCTCCCGATGAACAGGACCCCCGTTTCGACTGTAGGAGGTCCGTTTCGTCCATTTTGCGGTCGCCACACCCCTCCCGATCAACAGGACCCCCGTTTCGACCGTAGGAGGTCTGTTTCCTCCGTTTTGCGGTACGCCACACCCCTCCCGATCAACAGGACCCCCATTTCGACCGTAGGAGGTCCGTTTCCTCCGTTTTGCGGTACGGCACACCCCTCCCGATCAACATGACCCTGTTCCGGACGTAGGAGGTCCGTTTCCTCCGTTCTGCGGTACGCCAGGTGTCAGGACCCCGACTCGATGTCACATCGATCTAGCTGGTAACACCTCATATCACTTTGCGGCCTCACGCACGGTATCCCCACGGGTGTCGTCTTACCTTTTCCCGGGACCGTTTGCGCCTTTTGGCTCACGTATATGATAGTGTCGCTAGCATCCATATGATAAGGAGCCCGGGCTGACATGACTAGTCGTAAACCCAAAGTGGCACAGACTTACAGGGACAGGCATCCATGACCCAGCTTCGAACGTGTCGGTCATCAGCAAGTGGGTCCGGGCTGTAGCACTGGGCTAGCAGGACTCCGGTAAACCGGGCTGTAGCGGGCTAACAGGACTCCGGTACTCAAAGCGTGACATTTCCCCGAAGGGACAGACACAGGAACGAAGAAGGACACATGCCGGCCAGCCTAAGTGTTCCAGAGCAGTAGCAAGCTACCATGGCTCAGCGGTAACACTAGGAGACATTTCCCGGTAAGAGAGGCTACTAAAGATAAACAACTAGATAGTCAGATCCCACACATACCAAGCATTTCAATCATACACACAATATGCTCGATATGTGCAAATACAACGAAGCATCACAACATGACTCTATGACACAAGTACTTTATTTAAGGCTCAGGGAGCCACACATAACATTCACAAAGGTACGGGTCTCACGACCCAACATACAAGTCATACAGTCATACAAGCCAGCAGCGGAAGTACATTGTCTGGGTACAGACAACTAGTAAAATAAAAGAGGCTTGGAAAGCCTAGCTATACTACGTGGTCCATCACAAGCTCAGGGTCACCACCTGGGTCTTTAGCCTACTTGTTGATGTCAACGTCTACATAGAACCCATCAGAAGGGGTTGCAGCGTCTTCTGTAAAAATGTAGATTATAGCAACATGAGTACAAAGGTACTCAGCAAGACTTACATCAGATCCTACATACATGCATAGTATCAAGAAGGGTTGTTGGAGTTATTGCAGCAAGCCAGCTTTGACTCTTGGCTAGGCTATCCTACGATACCCCAACTTGAAATGTTTTGCGCACATGAGTCCACTACTCACCACTTCAATACACTATCGAGGATCCGCCTCCGTCATCCTACGGAAGAGCCATCCTCGGCACTCACACTTATCTTGAGGCTTTTAGTAGTTTCCATTTACTTGTCTATGAACTGTATAGGCAACCAAGTAGTCCTTTACCGCGGACGCGGCTATTCGAATAGATCATGATAACCCTGCAGGGGTGTACTTCTTCATACATGTTTCCACCACTTAGAGTCTGCACACGACATGTGCTCGGCAGACTTCAAGCGAAAGCCGACGTGGGTGTAGACCACGACCTACCTAAACACTTAAGCCTCTAGTCCAGGTTTATCGCCTATTCAGGTTCCATCCGCAGGGAGTCCGGCCGAGGTTTCCCATACGGCCCCGAACGATGTGAACAGGGTTCCCGAGATACCTAACGGTATTCGGTACACCCGGCCACGTACCTACCGCATCACAGCCCACCCCTACGGTCAGCGCTGTCCACGGCCTCCAGTAGGCTACAAACACCAGAAACTACTTGCAACTCCTGGACAGAGAGCTAGGGTGAATAAGAAGTCGAGCGGGGTCATATCTCAGGGCCCAATGCATGGTAGTAACTGTATCTTAAATCACACATACAGATCTCAGTGCTTAAGGTCGGCTTCAATGAAACAACCCACCATGTACTCCTACATGGCCTCTCATCGATACCTTTACCAAATCGTGTTCACCACACCACTCTCATTACTGACATAATCATTTCACTCTAGCCCATCACCCAGATGAACCAGACCTGACACGACTCTAAGCATAGCAGGCATAGCAAGGTAGGAACAACACATACATATGGCTCAATCAACTCCTACACATGCTAGTGGGTTTCAGCTAGTTACTGTGGCAATGACAGGTCATGCAGAGGAAATGGGCTCAACTACCGCAGCACACAACAGTTTGAAACGCGTTGTGTTAATGCAGTAAAAGAGAGCAGGAGCGAGAACATGGGATTGTATCAATATGATCAAATGGTTGGTTGCTTGCCTGATGGTTCGATGCTCGGATATGATTCTTCGTTAGGGTAATCACGGTACTCCTCGGAGACAGAACCTGTCGCAAAGGACATCGGTACACAAGCATCACCAAACAATGTGCAACAATATGATGCATGCATGAGACATGGCAAGATGAGTGTGTTGGGCTAATGCAGCTAAAACCAGAAGGGTTTGAACAAATTTGAATCAAAGATTCAAATTTCAAACTCAAACATGGCCTTTTAAAGTGCTTTTCCTTGTTCTGCTTAAAACATCAATTTAACTTGTTTGATCATGCATGAAAATAGTACAGATGGATAGATTGGATTTTTCTGATCATTTTTCATATATAATTTGTCCAATTTGGAGTTACAGAATAAAAGTTATGAATTTTTGAAGTTTAAATAATATTCTGGAATTTCCTGATTTAATTTAAATCCAGAAATATAATTATTGCGCCAGCATGACGTCAGCATGACGTCAGTGGTCAACTGCGGCTGGCTGAAGTCAAACCTGACGTGTGGGGGCCACACGTCAGTGACAGGGGGGGTTAAACAGGTTTAAATTAATCCTAATTGGGGATTAGTGGCGCTGGGGCCCACTGTCAGTGTCAGGGGGGGTTGACTAACAGTGATTAGCACTAATCTGACCACCTGGCCGACGGGGCCCACGCGTCAGTGACTCTGGGGGGGTCCTGCCGTGGTCAAGGTGGGTCAAACCCACCGGCGACATGACGCCGGCGAGGCCCGAGACGGTGGCGCGATGCGGAAACGCGCTACGGGGCACGGGCGAGGCCGTGCTTGGGCTCGTTGGAGAGCCCTTGCTCCCGCGCGTCGAACGGTGGTGGTGGCCGTGCCTGAGGTGGCCTGTACCGTCGACGGCGACGACCGTGGCGGCTGCCGGAGCTCGGTTGAGCTCGGGGTCGAGGCTACAACGGCTGCGGGGATGCGGGGTTGGCACCTACGGCTTCTACGCGGTGCGGTGAGGACGTGGGTGTGCTCGGTTGGGTGCTACGGTGACCGTGGCCATGACGGCGACATCGCCGGCGGCGTGGAGCTCTCGGCCAAGGTGGGGCTAGGGCCTAGAGGTCGGGAGAGACCAGGGGAGAAGGGGGAAACGATCCGGGGGCTCACCGCGGTTGCAGTGGGCGTCGAAGCGGGCTCGGGGACGCGCCGGAGACGACGAATTCGACGGCGACGATGATCGGAGCCCGAAGAGGGGAACGGCGACGTGGCGGCGATGCCGGGCTTCCGGGGAGCTGTGGAGCGGTGGGGAGGAAGAGGGGGTTGTGGCGGAGCTTCTGAGCTAGTCGGGGGAGCGAGGGGTGGCCGGAGATGGCTGCTACGGCGAACGGCGGCGACGGTGGTGTTCGGCCGTGAGAGAGAGAGAGGGAGCAGCACGGGAGAGAGAGGGGGATAAGGCCAGGGGATCGGGGCGGCACCGAGAAGAAGCGCCGCGGCGTCGCGCTGGCGGGGGAGGCAGGCAGACGAGCTGGTGGCGTGGCGCTCCGGCCGTGCGCGCACGCCGGCCACACGCCTGGCCGACTGGCGCCAGGAGGACGACGGCGGTGGTGGGCTCGGCTGGCTTGCTGGGCCGCTAGCTGGCTGGGCCGCACAGGGAGGAGCCCAGGTAAGTTTTCCCCTTTTCTTCTATTTCTGTTTTATTTAATATATATCTGCAACTTTGTTGAATTTAATAAAATACCTAGGCAACTTCAAAAATCACCAAACTATTCCTGGCCCATAGTTGGATTATTTCCAAAATGAAACATTTTAGTTTGGAGATATTTGAGCATTTAAATATTTTATATTATTTTAAATGCCCAAATTCAAATATTTATGATTTAATTCAAAAACCCTAGGATGGCCTAGGAAAATGTGCACCATTTTTGGCAGAGGTTCTGAACCAAGACAAAAATGATGGGCATTTTAGAAGGGCATTTCAGGTTCATTGAAAAATTATTTTAGTAACCCTAGTTGGTTTCAGAGGGGACTGGGGGTTCTGTCATCCCCATTTCAAGTTTCTGATGAAAGAGTAAACATGATGCAACACTCTAATGCATGACTAGCTAGGGTGTGACAACTCACCCCCACTCAAAAGAATCTCGTCCCGAGATTTGGGTTCCTCCGGGAAGAAGGCGGGATACTCGAGTCGAAGACGATCCTCCCTTTCCCAAGTTGCTTCATCCTCAGAATGGTGCGACCATTGAACCTTGAGAAACTTGATATTATGACGTCGCGTGGTACGTTCGGCTTGATCGAGGATACGAATGGGGTACTCTCGATATGTAAGATCATCTTGGAGATCAAGCGTTTCGTGGTCCACTTCACGGATAGGATCCGAGAAGCAACGCCTGAGTTGAGAAACGTGGAAGACATCGTGAACTCTGGAGAGGTGCGGAGGTAGTTCCAACTGGTAGGCAACTTCTCCTCGTTTGGCAAGAATGCGAAAAGGTCCAATGTAACGAGGAGCCAATTTGCCTTTGATACCGAAACGATGGGTTCCCTTCAGAGGGGTGACCCGAAGATAAGCCTTCTCGTCAACCTCGAAAGTCATAGCCCTATGTTTTCGGTCATATTGACTCTTTTGACGAGATTGGGCTGTTTTCAACTTTTCACGAACGATACGAACTTGATCTTCTGCTTCCTGAATCATGTCCGGGCCAAAGAATTGTCTTTCCCCGGTCTCTGACCAGTTAAGGGGTGTTCGACATCGTCGCCCATAGAGAACTTCAAAAGGGGCTTTACCCAAGCTAGATTGATAGCTGTTGTTGTAAGCGAATTCGGCAAATGGAAGGCACTTCTCCCAGTCCATTCCGAAAGAGATAACAGAGGCTCGAAGCATGTCTTCTAGAATTTGGTTGACGCGTTCCACTTGACCACTCGACTGAGGGTGGAAGGCGGTGCTAAAGGAGAGACGGGTTCCCATAGCATTTTGAAAACTTTCCCAAAATCGAGAGGTGAAAAGACTTCCTCGATCCGAGTTAATTTCCAAAGGAACACCATGAAGGGACACTATTCGGGAGATGTATAAGTCTGCCAGCTGACTAGCGGTTATACTCTCACGAACAGGTAGGAAATGGGCTACTTTGGAAAGACGATCGACCACGACGAAAATAGCATTATTCCCTCTCTTGGTCCTGGGAAAACCGGTAATGAAATCCATACCAATTTTATCCCATTTCCATTCAGGAATAGCTAAGGGTTGAAGGGTGCCAGCAGGCCGTTGATGCTCTGCTTTTACACGACGACAGACGTCGCAATTAGCAATATACTGAGCAATTTCTCTTTTCATCCTAGTCCACCAGAACCTTTGGCGTAGGTCCTGATACATCTTAGTACTACCGGGATGAATGGTGAAAGGAGATTCATGAGCCTCCTTAAGGATCAGCTGCCGTAGATGCTGGTTCTTGGGAACCACTAGACGGTTCTCAAAGTACACAACACCATGATCATTTGTGGAGAAACAACTAGCACCTCCGCTAGCAATGTTCTCTTTGATTTTAGATATTCCCTTATCTCGCTTTTGGGCAGCGATGATTTGATCCGTAAGAGTAGGTTTTGCTACCAAGGTGGAAAGAAAACCTTGAGGAACAATGTGAAGGTTAAGCTTCCGAAATTCCTCATGGAGAAGCGGTTGACTTTGTTGTAACATCAGGTTGTTACAATAAGATTTACGACTTAGCGCATCAGCCATGACGTTGGCTTTTCCTGGGGTGTAGGTTATTCCTAAGTCAAAGTCTGTAATCAATTCAACCCAACGTCTCTGCCTGAGATTCAAATCCGGTTGGGTGAAAATATACTTTAGACTTTGGTGATCAGTGAATATTTCGCAACGATTACCAAGGAGGTAATGTCGCCAGGTCTTAAGTGCATAGACTACGGCTGCAAGCTCTAGATCATGAGTAGGATAATTTTCCTCATGTGGGTGCAATTGCCGTGAAGCGTAGGCAATTACGTGTCGATCTTGCATAAGAATGCAACCTAGTCCTTGTCGCGAGGCGTCGCAGTAGATAACAAAGTCCTTGGAGAAGTCTGGCGGTACCAGTACGGGAGCAGAGGTCAGGCGTCTTTTCAGTTCCTGAAAGCTGTGCTCACATTGTGGAGTCCACTCGAACTTCTTATCTTTCTTGAGGAGTTCGGTTAGAGGTTTGGCAACTTTGGAGAAGTTCTCGACAAAGCGACGGCAATAGCTCGCTAAGCCTAGAAAACTCCGAACTTGCTTGACCGATTCAGGTGGAGTCCAATTAAGGACGGCTTGAACTCGTTCAGGGTTAACAGCAATACCTTTACCAGATATTACATGACCCAGATAGGTCACTTCTGGCAACCAGAATTCACATTTAGAAAATTTGGCATAAAGGCGATGCTCTCGAAGTTTCTGCAACACTAGCCTTAGATGTTCGGCATGTTCTTCCTCGTTCTTGGAGTAGATGAGTATATCATCGAGATAAACTACGACGAACTTATCCAAATACTCCATGAAGATTGAGTTCATTAACCGAGAAAAGGTGGCTGGAGCGTTGGTTAAACCGAAGGACATGACGGTGTACTCGTATTGGCCATAACGAGTAACAAAGGCCGTCTTAGGAATGTCCCCGTTTCTGATTTTGATTTGATGGTAGCCCAACCTCAAATCCATCTTGGAGAAGACTGAGGATCCAGCGAGCTGATCATACAGGTCGTTGATCCTGGGAAGCGGGTATTTGTTCTTGATTGTGACCAAATTGACAGGTCGGTAATCTACAACCATCCGGTCCGTACCATCCTTCTTCTTGACGAATAGGACGGGGCAAGCCCACGGAGATGAACTAGGTCGGATGAAACCCCTTTTCAAGGACTCATCGAGTTGTTTCTTAAGCTCGGCTAGTTCTAGGGGTGCCATCTTATAGGGTCTTCTAGCAATCGGAACGGTTCCTGGAATGAGGTCTATTACGAACTCAACATCCCTGTCAGGTGGAACACCTGGCAATTCCTCTGGGAAGACATCCGGGAAAGTCACGGACTACCGGAACGTCCTCAAGGTCTGGCAAAGGGCTGGCGTTAAGAGAATATAATTGTCGCTTGGCTATTCGGGTCAAGACATTGACTATCTTCCCCGAAGGATGGGTGAGTTGAACAGTTCTAGAGAAGCAATCAATTTTGGCTTGATGAGCTGACATCCAGTCCATACCCAAAATGATATTAATATCTGAAGATTTAAGGGCTATCAAAGATGCAAGGAAAACAAGTCTGTCGACTTGGATTTCATTTCCATAACTTACCCTAGAGGTCTGCCATCTAGAACCAGGAGTAGAAATTTCCATAGTGGATGGCATGTCACAGAATGCAACGTTATGCAAACGAGCATAATTTTCGGATATAAATGAATGAGAAGCTCCTGTATCGAAAAGAACAGATGCCGGGTGGCAATTAACAAGAAGCGTACCGAGAACGACGTTGGGATCCTCTTGAGCTTCTTCGGCAGAGATACAGTTGACATGGCCACGTGAGGCGGTGACCGGCTTGGCATGGAATATTTTTCCTGTCGGCTTGCCACGGCCAACAGCTTTAGCAGATTGATTGGGGTTGGTCTGGGGACACTCACGCATATAGTGACCAGATTCCCCACACTTGAAACAAGTCACGGAACTGGTACGTGGAGGAGCATTGTTGGTTGGACCCCCATAGGGCTTGGCCGGTGCAGACTGTTGAACAGGGCGAGGTGCCTGGAAAGATGGCCTCGGTGTGAACCTGGGTGGCAGGGCGGTGTTGGGTACCCACACGCGGCGCTTCTGAGGACCAGCACCGGATGAGGAACCCATGTCACGGCCATGCTTGCGTGTTGCGTCATAGTCAGTCTGACCAGTTTCAGCACTGATGGCTTTGTTGACAAGTTTCGAAAAAGATGTGCACTCATGCAGACGGAGGTCGCGGCGAAGCTCAGGGCTAAGGCCCTTACGGAACCTTGCTTGCTTTTTGGCGTCAGTAGACACTTCCTCAGTTGCATATCGCGCGAGATTACCAAACTCCCTGCTATAGACATCCACAGAAAGTCGGCCTTGGGTGAAATTGCAGAATTCTTCACGTTTACGGTCCATGAGACCCTCCGGAATGTGATGCTCACGGAAAGCCTCACTGAACTCAGCCCAAGTAGTGACATGGTCCGCTGGGCGCATGGCTCCATAATTCTCCCACCATAGACTGGCGGGGCCTTCAAGATGATATGCAGCAAAGGTGACCTTGTCAGCCTCAGCTACTAGCGCGGAACGCAGCTTGTGAGAGATACTGCGAAGCCAGTCATCAGCGTCGAGAGGCTCGACGGAGTGGTGGAACGTGGGTGGATGCAATTTGATAAAATCACTGAGTGACACCACGTTAGCCCTCTGATGGTGTGCTGTATTCTGTTCAATACGCTCCAACAAACGGTTTGTCTCCCGCTTGTTTCTCTCAGCTTCCATCATAACCTCGGCTAGTGAAGGAGGATGAGGCAGATTTTCATTCCTGCCCTCACTGCCTTCGGCCTGCTCTTGAGAAGCAGGGTTAGCGCGCGTGTTGACCATCCTAGGTAACAAGACAATGATTTAGTCAGAACGATAAAATTCCGACATAGGATACAGAATGTAAGGAATAATTCGGAATGTAAGATGATCATCCGTATGACATGGTAAATACAGAAACTGCTTCTTTTATTCCATCGTCATACACACCATACAAGGTTTAGTACAAGACCAAACAAAGTACTATTACGGTGAGAAAAGGATTACATCTCATCGGAGGCATTCCAAGCTCCTATACATTATTTTTCTACACCTCCGGAAGGAGTACAAACTAGGTCATATCCCACGAGTCACGCGGGACGATAGATGACACAGCTAGTGCGAACTAGTGATACTATCACTAACTCAGACCGATCCGTAGTAGTCCTCGTAGAAGTCACCTCCATAGCCTGGAAGCTCAACATGATCATCCGGAAACAGACGGTCTCGCGGAGCTTGTGGACCATAGGGGCTAGGATGAGGCCTTGGACCAACAAACGGTGGCCTGCGGGGACCGCGAGGTGGGGTGATGCCTCCTACATCACGCCAAACCATCACGTCTGGCAGAGCAGATCTCACAGGATAGAGATCGCGCATATCTGAATATCCAGCTTGCACCGCCGGTGCGAACCGAGTCAAAGTGGCCCAGTGGTCAGCACGGGTATTGAAGAGCTCTAACCTCAAGGCCCGATTTTCACGGTCCTTATCCTCGAGCATCTCAGCAGTGGTGCGAGTCCGTGAATCCTCCTGAGTGGAGTCAGCATAGATAGCCTGGAGATATCCTTGTGCTCCCGGAAGTGATCCTGGCATATACCGGAAATCAGAGTCCCGAAATAAACCAGATCTGACTCGCATAATGGTCATCATAGAGTAGGCGGCGTCCTGCACAGCCATCTCAATAGTAACCCCGAGTCCATAGGAACAGTGAAGAGGCTCGGTGGATCCAGGATAAGATGGAAATATCCTGACAGTGCAGAGATACTGGCTTTGATTGAAGTCCCGGAATTGCTCTTCGACCGTGTACTCAGGATACCAGCGGTATCCAGCCTCAGTCATTACCCTGACCAACTTAGCAGTATGGCCGGGTACATCTAGGCATCGAGTCAGGCGAACCACTTGATTAAGGTCGCGAGTGGCCATCTGAAAGCATAATCATAATGCAAAGGCATTAGAATTTCTAGCAAAATTTCGGCAGCATAACAGCTGTAAATGCTCAAAAAGGATTTTGAGACATTTGACAAAGGATTTCGTACACACTCAACATCATCATATCAAAGTTCTGAAACCATTCTGGCAACATAATGTGGTAGTAGAACTGAACTAGGCTTGTATCCATCAAACTTATAAGGTACTACTGATTAGTAACACGTGATCCTGATAGAGAGAATAGATCCTAATTCCTTAACCCCCGGTGGAAGAATGGACTGACTCAGATCAGAAAGTCATAAGGTATAAGGAGTAAAAGAGCCTTACGTTCCAACCCACAAACAATTCCCCTACATATAACTAAAGAATTTCTAGACTCAACATCGACCAGTTTGGCTTGGAGAACCTACAGGCAGTCCGGCTCTGATGCCAACGCTGTCAGGACCCCGACTCGATGTCACATCGATCTAGCTGGTAACACCTCATATCACTTTGCGGCCTCACGCACGGTATCCCCACGGGTGTCGTCTTACCTTTTCCCGGGACCGTTTGCGCCTTTTGGCTCACGTATATGATAGTGTCGCTAGCATCCATATGATAAGGAGCCCGGGCTGACATGACTAGTCGTAAACCCAAAGTGGCACAGACTTACAGGGACAGGCATCCATGACCCAGCTTCGAACGTGTCGGTCATCAGCAAGTGGGTCCGGGCTGTAGCACTGGGCTAGCAGGACTCCGGTAAACCGGGCTGTAGCGGGCTAACAGGACTCCGGTACTCAAAGCGTGACATTTCCCCGAAGGGACAGACACAGGAACGAAGAAGGACACATGCCGGCCAGCCTAAGTGTTCCAGAGCAGTAGCAAGCTACCATGGCTCAGCGGTAACACTAGGAGACATTTCCCGGTAAGAGAGGCTACTAAAGATAAACAACTAGATAGTCAGATCCCACACATACCAAGCATTTCAATCATACACACAATATGCTCGATATGTGCAAATACAACGAAGCATCACAACATGACTCTATGACACAAGTACTTTATTTAAGGCTCAGGGAGCCACACATAACATTCACAAAGGTACGGGTCTCACGACCCAACATACAAGTCATACAGTCATACAAGCCAGCAGCGGAAGTACATTGTCTGGGTACAGACAACTAGTAAAATAAAAGAGGCTTGGAAAGCCTAGCTATACTACGTGGTCCATCACAAGCTCAGGGTCACCACCTGGGTCTTTAGCCTACTTGTTGATGTCAACGTCTACATAGAACCCATCAGAAGGGGTTGCAGCGTCTTCTGTAAAAATGTAGATTATAGCAACATGAGTACAAAGGTACTCAGCAAGACTTACATCAGATCCTACATACATGCATAGTATCAAGAAGGGTTGGTGGAGTTATTGCAGCAAGCCAACTTTGACTCTTGGCTAGGCTATCCTACGATACCCCAACTTGAAATGTTTTGCACACACGAGTCCACTACTCACCACTTCAATACACTACCGAGGATCCGCCTCCGTCATCCTACGGAAGAGCCATCCTCGGCACTCACACTTATCTTGAGGCTTTTAGTAGTTTCCATTTACTTGTCTATGAACTGTATAGGCAACCAAGTAGTCCTTTACCGCGGACGCGGCTATTCGAATAGATCATGATAACCCTGCAGGGGTGTACTTCTTCATACATGTTTCCACCACTTAGCGTCTGCACACGACATGTGCTTGGCAGACTTCAAGCGAAAGCCGACGTGGGTGTAGACCACGACCTACCTAAACACTTAAGCCTCTAGTCCAGGTTTATCGCCTATTCAGGTTCCATCCGCAGGGAGTCTGGCCGAGGTTTCCCATACGGCCCCGAACGATGTGAACAGGGTTCCCGAGATACCTAACGGTATTCGGTACACCCGGCCACGTACCTACCGCATCACAGCCCACCCCTACGGTCAGCGCTGTCCACGGCCTCCAGTAGGCTACAAACACCAGAAACTACTTGCAACTCCTGGACAGAGAGCTAGGGTGAATAAGAAGTCGAGCGGGGTCATATCTCAGGGCCCAATGCATGGTAGTAACTGTATCTTAAATCACACATACAGATCTCAGTGCTTAAGGTCGGCTTCAATGAAACAACCCACCATGTACTCCTACATGGCCTCTCATCGATACCTTTACCAAATCGTGTTCACCAACCACTCTCATTACTGACATAATCATTTCACTCTAGCCCATCACCCAGATGAACCAGACCTGACACGACTCTAAGCATAGAAGGCATAGCAAGGTAGGAACAACACATACATATGGCTCAATCAACTCCTACACATGCTAGTGGGTTTCAGCTAGTTACTGTGGCAATGACAGGTCATGCAGAGGAAATGGGCTCAACTACCGCAGCACACAGTAGTTTGAAACGCGTTGTCTTAATGCAGTAAAAGAGAGCAGGAGCGAGAACATGGGATTGTATCAATATGATCAAATGGTTGGTTGCTTGCCTGATGGTTCGATGCTCGGATATGATTCTTCGTTAGGGTAATCACGGTACTCCTCGGAGACAGAACCTGTCGCAAAGGACATCGGTACACAAGCATCACCAAACAATGTGCAACAATATGATGCATGCATGAGACATGGCAAGATGAGTGTGTTGGGCTAATGCAGCTAAAACCAGAAGGGTTTGAACAAATTTGAATCAAAGATTCAAATTTCAAACTCAAACATGGCCTTTTAAAGTGCTTTTCCTTGTTCTGCTTAAAACATCAATTTAACTTGTTTGATCATGCATGAAAATAGTACAGATGGATAGATTGGATTTTTCTGATCATTTTTCATATATAATTTGTCCAATTTGGAGTTACAGAATAAAAGTTATGAATTTTTGAAGTTTAAATAATATTCTGGAATTTCCTGATTTAATTTAAATCCAGAAATATAATTATTACGCCAGCATGACGTCAGCATGACGTCAGTGGTCAACTGCGGCTGGCTGAAGTCAAACCTGACGTGTGGGGGCCACACGTCAGTGACAGGGGGGGTTAAACAGGTTTAAATTAATCCTAGTTGGGGATTAGTGGCGCTGGGGCCCACTGTCAGTGTCAGGGGGGGTTGACTAACAGTGATTAGCACTAATCTGACCACCTGGCCGACGGGGCCCACGCGTCAGTGACTCTGGGGGGGTCCTGCCGTGGTCAAGGTGGGTCAAACCCACCGGCGACATGACGCCGGCGAGGCCCGAGACGGTGGCGCGATGCGGAAACGCGCTACGGGGCACGGGCGAGGCCGTGCTTGGGCTCGTTGGAGAGCCCTTGCTCCCGCGCGTCGAACGGTGGTGGTGGCCGTGCCTGAGGTGGCCTGTACCGTCGACGGCGACGACCGTGGCGGCTGCCGGAGCTCGGTTGAGCTCGGGGTCGAGGCTACAACGGCTGCGGGGATGCGGGGTTGGCACCTACGGCTTCTACGCGGTGCGGTGAGGACGTGGGTGTGCTCGGTTGGGTGCTACGGTGACCGTGGCCACGACGGCGACATCGCCGGCGGCGTGGAGCTCTCGGCCAAGGTGGGGCTAGGGCCTAGAGGTCGGGAGAGACCAGGGGAGAAGGGGGAAACGATCCGGGGGCTCACCGCGGTTGCAGTGGGCGTCGAAGCGGGCTCGGGGACGCGCCGGAGACGACGAATTCGACGGCGACGATGATCGGAGCCCGAAGAGGGGAACGGCGACGTGGCGGCGATGCCGGGCTTCCGGGGAGCTGTGGAGCGGTGGGGAGGAAGAGGGGGTTGTGGCGGAGCTTCTGAGCTAGTCGGGGGAGCGAGGGGTGGCCGGAGATGGCTGCTACGGCGAACGGCGGCGACGGTGGTGTTCGGCCGTGAGAGAGAGAGAGGGAGCAGCACGGGAGAGAGAGGGGGATAAGGCCAGGGGATCGGGGCGGCACCGAGAAGAAGCGCCGCGGCGTCGCGCTGGCGGGGGAGGCAGGCAGACGAGCTGGTGGCGTGGCGCTCCGGCCGTGCGCGCACGCCGGCCACACGCCTGTCCGACTGGCGCCAGGAGGACGACGGCGGTGGTGGGCTCGGCTGGCTTGCTGGGCCGCCAGCTGGCTGGGCCGCACAGGGAGGAGCCCAGGTAAGTTTTCCCCTTTTCTTCTGTTTCTGTTTTATTTAATATATATCTGCAACTTTGTTGAATTTAATAAAATACCTAGGCAACTTCAAAAATGACCAAACTATTCCTGGCCCATAGTTGGATTATTTCCAACATGAAACATTTTAGTTTGGAGATATTTGAGCATTTAAATATTTTATATTATTTTAAATGCCCAAATTCAAATATTTATGATTTAATTCAAAAACCCTAGGATGGCCTAGGAAAATGTGCACCATTTTTGGCAGAGGTTCTGAACCAAGACAAAAATGATGGGCATTTTAGAAGGGCATTTCAGGTTCATTGAAAAATTATTTTAGTAACCCTAGTTGGTTTCAGAGGGGACTGGGGGTTCTGTCATCCCCATTTCAAGTTTCTGATGAAAGAGTAAACATGATGCAACACTCTAATGCATGACTAGCTAGGGTGTGACACCAGGCCTCATTTCCATCGCCTGTTCCGTCCAAGCCCTCCCGATGAACACGACCATGCATTCCGTTCCGACCCAGCCGGTTGGCTCCCACGCGTTTTGTTGCCTCCCGATGAACATGACGCATTCCATTGCCTCCCCATGAACACGACGCATTCCATCGTCTCCCCATGAACACGACGACAACGCTGTTTCTCTGTTCCGACCCAGCCATGTACATGAGCCCTCGCCGTACGTATGCGCGAGTAGGCATTCGAGACCCCGCCCGTATGTACACATACATGGCCGTATTTTCTTTCTTGCACCCTGGTCGCTGTACATACGTGTATATGCTACGTGCGCGCCTCTACTACGACACATGCGCGCCTCTACATCCACCAGTATATATGTACGTACACGTTCGCGACCAGAATGACAACGCTATGTACGCTTTGACCAGGTGGGTCCCGACTGTCAGGCACTTCCTTGCCTGCAAAGATGTAGCTGGTCCATTTCGAAAAAATGTAGCTGGTGGGTCCCAACAGTCAGAGGGGCGAATCGTTTTTTTTGCCCGGACGCACTTCCTTTTCGTGCGAAGATGTAGCTGGTGGGTCCCATCAGTCAGGGGGGCGAATCATTTTTTTGCCCGGACGCACTTCCTTGCGTGCGAAGATGTAGCTGGTGGGTCTCAGCAGTCAGGGGGGCAAATCATTTTTTTGCCCGGACGCACTTCCTTGCTACCAGGTGGAGGAATCATTATTTTCCGCGTGCGAAGATGTAGCTGGTGGGTCCCAACAGTCAGGGGAAACTTTTTTTCGCGAAATACGGTGGCCTGTCCGGTGGGTCCCCGCTGTCAGGTGGAGGAATCATTATTTTCCGCGTAATAAGGAGGCACTTCCTTGCTGCGGCCATGGACCCAGCTGTTAGCCTCTCCACGTACAGTCCATGTCCGGTGGAAGTCGTTCCTTGACCATGTTGACCACGCCGCGCCGAGAGCACCACAGCGGTGGACGACGGCGAGGCCTAGGAAGGGGACGACTCGGAGCCGGGGAAGACGCAGCAGTGGATGCCCACGCGAAGAGGAGTACAAGGGTTCACTGGTTCGGCTATGGTGTGAGGCTGCTGTCGCCGGAGAATAACAGGAGGTGTGGGTGAGTAGAGGGATGGCCTCGCCAGCGGTGGGAGTAGTAGGCGGCGGTGAGGCCTCTGCGGCATCACAGCCGGCCACGGGAGGCAGGAGCACGCGGGACGACCGGCGCTGGTTTGGGAGGCTGGAGCAAGAAGACCAGAGGTTGAAGAAGCACTACGACCGTTGGATGAACATCGTACGGTAACAGGAGCTAGAATCATTCATATTGACTAAGTTGACAAAGCCCTCCGTCCCCGTCAACTGGGTAGGCCCACAAGTCAGCCTCCCAGTATGCTGGGTTCCAGCTGGCAGGGGGAGTATTCCTTTTTTTGTGCGTAATAAGGAGGCACTTCCTTGCGTGCGAAGATAGCTGGTGGGTCCGACAAGTCAGCGGGGGGGCACGTTTTTTTCGCGAAATACAGAGGCCCTTCCGGTGGGTCCTATATGTCAGGTGGAGGAATTATTATTTTGCATGTAATAAGGAGGCATTTCCTTGTGTGTGGCCGTGGACCCAGCTGTCAGCCTCTTCATGCACAGTCTACTTCTGATGGTGTCATTTGTTGACCACGTTGACCACGCCGCGCCGAGCGCATCCAAGGTGGTGGATGACGGCGAGGCCCCGGAGAGCAACGAGCCGGAGATGGGAAGACGCGGGAGTAGAGTCACAGACGGAGAGGTGTACGAGGGTTTCTAGTGCGGTGTGGTTCGACAGTCAGTGGAGAAGAATAGGAGGTGTGGAGGGGTAGAGGGATGGCGTGGCTAACGGTGGAGTAGCGCTTCATAGCGAAGCGTGCTAAGCAGAGCTGCTAGCAGCAGGAGGCGGGAGGTGGTCCCAGCGGTGCTGGAGGAAGAAGACGAGAGATTGAAGATAGATGCCGGTCGTTGGATGTAAATCCAACGGCTAACATGTCAGAATCATTTGTTGACTAAATTGACAACGACTTGCGTTGGCTTTGACCTATTGGCCCACATTTCAGCCTCCAAAAATGTGGCACATATTCAACCCATCTTTTCAGAATTTACAGTCTTTTTTTTGCGTGATAGAATTTACATTCAATTTGATTTTTTTGAATTACAGCCATTAGCTGGGCTGGGTGAACAATTAATGTAGAATCCATGCGGCCCATTTATTTTATTTACTAAAAAATTACAGGCCACTTGCACTTTATCTAGATACACGATTTTGCTGGGCTGATTCTAATTATAATGTTGGGTTGGGCCAGCAATGTTATCAAAAACTAAAAAAGGGCTGAGCATTTTGTTATAAATATATTTAAATAATAAGTGATATTATTACGTTCGTTCTTAAATCTTACCAAGCTTTTGTACACAATCACTAGGATTTTCGTGCCAAAACAATTCAGGATTTTATTTGTTAAGAAATTATTTTTATAAGTTAATAAGATGTGGGATATTGTTTTCTTACATATGTAAGTGTCTGTAAAATATATGATGACAATAAAAATAATATATAATAACATATAAAATAATTTAAATATATATAATATAGTTAGAAGGGAAACATAAGTTGTACCTGGCGTTCCTATTCTTATATAGAAAAATAGAACAGACCTCTGCATTTTCTTCAAAAAAATACATAAATTGGGCTGGCAAAAATAAAACCTCGGATGGGAGGTCCATAGGCCGGTTGATACATGACGGCCCTATGAAAATACAAACAGGCCCTCCCATCCGAGGTCGTGGGCTGCACATATTAAAAATGAAAGCCTAGATGGGGCAGCCCAAAACCACGTCCAACACTTGCCAAAACTTCGTCCCTCGTTTTCTCTGTGTTTCGCACACTCGACATTGTGTGGGAATTTTGACTGTGCATCATATGAAGATGTGCTATGCATGAATGTTGATCAGCATGATGTTAACTGGCTGTTAGTTCCATTTTCGACCATGAATAAAACTTCCAACATGATGTTAACCCTGTTTGAAAAGGCCATGTTAATATAAATGCCCTTCCTCTGAAAGTTGCAGTTTCTTATCTGAAACTGAACTTGCAGTTTCTTATCTGAAACTGAAACTTGCAGTTTCTTCTCGTCTGCACTTTTATACTCCTATGAAACTACATTTTTTAAGTGCTAAAAATTGATCTCTAGAATTCATAAAATTCTTCATATGCTCAATACTGCAAATCTAAAATTCAAAAGACATCTATATCTGAAAGTACTCTCAAAATACACAACACAAAACACAATTCACAACCTGCAAATACTGACAACCCTAAGCTCCTCCTGACAATTCACAACCTGCCCGACTATTGGGCTGGGGTGGGGAGCAGCCCCCTCCTATTCCTCGGCGGCAGACAGCCGCCCCGTGAGACGATGTGAACGGCGAGGGAGACGATGGCGGGGAAGCGTCATCGGGCCAACTGCTTTTCTCCTCTTGCAGTTGGGTTTGGTCGACGAAGACTCCACCGGCTCGCTCTGGCAGGACACCCTCACAAACGGCACCCTGTAGATGCTCGATCCTTCAATCTCTGGTGGATGCTCCATCTGGGATCGATACTCCCACCACCACTCCCTCACGATCGGATTCGGTGAATCTATTTGCTCCATGGCCCAGAGGAGCAGCTCTATGTACTCCGGCGCGACTCCCTCCAGGAGTATCGCTGCCTTTTCTCTCTGTTGCAGATATTTGGCCATGGATGTCGCTGTCACCGCTAGTTGGTCCTTGTTGTCAAACCAAGACTGTATCTCCAACATCCTAGCTAGCTTCACAGGGTCGCCGTCTGTGATCCTCACGTATCAGTTGTACTCCTCCATCGATCTACTTCTCCATAGAACCTTCACTCGCCGGCGGTGGTTTTTGAATGGAAGAGGAGAGGAGCATCGCTTGTTTTGGATTAGAACGGGAGAGGAGCGACGCTGGTTTTGGACTGGAACAGGAGAGGAGGGGCGGTGGTTTTGAAATGGAAGAGGAGAGGAACGGTGCTGGATTTAGATTGGAACAGGAGAGGAGCGGTGGTGGTTTAAGAGGAGAAGAGCGGAAGAGCGGCGCTGGTCTTGGAAGTATTTTTTTGTTGTTTTGCGTATTTTGGGTCAAAGTTTGACCACATACTGTATGTGACAAGCAAAATGTGAATGCATGTCACCAAAAATTGTATCGCTTGGTTCGTATCTGAATGTACTTTCAAATTATATTATTTTTGCACTGTATAACATATATTTTATGTGCAAAAATCATGGTCAATTATGACCCAGAATAAAAGGGAGACTAGTTAATGTGGGGTCGCTTTCTTAATTGAAGGGTAAATTGATTTTGATTTTGATCCAGTCACAGCGCGCCGGCCCTCTCGGCCAATCCTAAATCGCTGCGACACGCTCCACTCCCTCTTCTCCATTGCAAAACCACCTCCTCTCCTCTCCATCATCTCCATTCCAAAACCACCGTCTCGCCTCTCCCTCTTCTGATCTTCTCCATTGCAAAACCACCTCCTCTCCTCTCCATCATCTCCATTCCAAAACCACCTCCTCTCCTCTCCATCATCTCCATTCCAAAACCACCGTCTCGCCTCTCCCTCTTCTGATCTTCTCTCCATTGCAAAACCACCTCCTCTCCTCTCCATCATCTCCATTCCAAAACCACCTCCTCTCCTCTCCCTCTTCTCTATTGCAAGACCACCGTCTCTCCTCCCATCTTCCAAAGCTAGCACCGGACCACTCAGAACGACATCTATGGAGAGGATGCAGCAGCGAATCAGGCAGATCGCCGGAGGCGAATAGGCAAAGTTAGCCAGGTTGAAGGAGATCCTTAGTTGGTTTGACAATGAGTGGGAGATTTCGAGGACGGTGCGGGCCATGTGGAAATGTATGCGAAAGAGCGAGACGGCGGCGATGTATATGTACTCCTCGATGGCAGTTATGCCACAGTCCTCCGAGTTCATCGAGTATCTCCTATGGGCGATGGAGCAGACAGATTCGCCCGAGGCGACAGTCAGGCGGAGGTGGTGGGCGTACAGGTCAAAGGTCGAGCACCCAGAGGATAATGAATCGATCGAGTATGGTGTGCCGTTCGTGAGGGTGCAGAGCCAGCCGGAGCCACAGGAGTATTCGTTCACCCACCGCAAGAGGAGGCTGGATGGCGCGACGTCGCTTCCCCGCCATTCTCCACGGTTCCCTCAACGCTCGCCTCGTTTCAACGGCGGCGGTAGGGTTTAAGGTAAGCTTCGCACTAACCTAATCTTCCACCTACTCATGCTTACAATCAGTGTGACAACTAATGAAAATCATGCTTACAATCAGTCTCCGAGTACTACGCCAATCACCCTAAAATAGCTCTGGACCTTTGGGTCAAAGTTGTGACACAGTGTACAAATAAATAAAAATAGATTGGTGCTTCTTTCAGAAAAGAGTACTCCCTAGAAAGCTGCCAATATAAGCTACTAGTATTTGGTTAGAGGATTTGCTGCCGAGAAAGATCCGTCCACAGAGAGCGCCACACATCCCACTGGTGGCGGTGGATGCCAATGCATGCATGCAGCATGGTTGGTGTCGGTAATTTTTACTTGGCACACCTCGCACTCTGCATATATGCCGGTTCCATACGTACATTTGTGCAGTTCCACCAAAATGCAGCTGAATAACCCTGTTTGCACAGATAATGAAAAAGCATGATTACATTATAGTGGCACTAGTTGATGAAACACACAAAATAAATAGAAGAAAATATTGCGATAGTTTCATAGTATGCCATGCTGCGAGGGCGAGATGGGCCCTGCGACGCCTCATATGGTACGCCTCATACTGGACATCGTCCCAAGTCTCCCAGTGTTGGGGAACGTAGTAATTTCAAAAAATTTCCTACGCACACGCAAGATCATGGTGATGGCATAGCAACGAGAGAAGAGAGTGTTGTCCACGTACCCTCGTAGACCATAAGCGGAAGCGTTATGACAACGCGGTTGATGTAGTCATACGTCTTCACGATCTGACCGATCCAAGTACCGAACGTACGGCACCTCCGAGTTCAGCACACGTTCAGCTCGATGACGATCCCCGGACTCCGCTCCAGCAAAGTGTCGGGGATGAGTTCCGTTAGCACGATGGCGTGGTGACGATGATGATGTTCTACCGGCGCAGGGCTTCGCCTAAACTCCGCGACAATATGACCAAGGTGGAATATGGTGGAGGGGGGCACCGCACACGGCTAAGGAACGATCCGTAGATCAACTTGTGTGTCTATGGGGTGCCCCCCCGCCCCCGTATATAAAGGAGGGAGGGGGGAGGTGCGGCCGGCCCCCTAGGGGTGCGCCTGGAGGAGTCCTACTCCCACCGGGAGTAGGACTCCCCCCTCTTGCCTTGGTGGAGAAGGAAAGGGGGGAGGGGAAAGAGGAAAGGGGGGCGCCGCCCCCCCTTCCTTGTCCTATTCGGACTAGGGGGGAGGGGGCGCGCAGCCTGCCCTGGCCGGCCCTCCTCTTCTCCCTCTTGGCCCACTAAGGCCCATTATCCCCCGGGAGGGTTCCGGTAACCCCCCGGTGTTCCGGTAAAATCCCGATTTCACCCGGAACCATTCCGATGTCCAAACATAGGCTTCCAATATATCAATCTTTATGTCTCGACCATTTCGAGACTCCTCGTCATGTCCGTGATCACATCCGGGACTCCGAACTCCTTCGGTACATCAAAACTTATAAACTCATAATAAAACTGTCATCGTAACGTTAAGCGTGTGGACCCTACGGGTTCGAGAACTATGTAGACATGACCTAGAACTATTCTCGGTCAATAACCAATAGCGGAACCTGGATGCCCATATTGGTTCCTACATATTCTACGAAGATCTTTATCGGTCAAACCGCATAACAACATACGTTGTTCCCTTTGTCATCGGTATGTTACTTGCCCGAGATTTGATCGTTGGTATCCAATACCTAGTTCAATCTCGTTACCGGCAAGTCTCTTTACTCGTTACGTAATACATCATCTCATAACTAACTCATTAGTTACAATGCTTGCAAGGCTTAGGTGATGAGTATTACCGAGAGGGCCCAGAGATACCTCTCCGATAATCGGAGTGACAAAACCTAATCTCGAATTACGCCAACCCAAAATATACCTTCGGAGACACCTGTAGAGCACCTTTATAATCACCCAGTTACGTTGTGATGTTTGGTAGCACACAAAGTGTTCCTCTGGTAAACGGGAGTTGCATAATCTCATAGTTGCAGGAACTTTGTATAAGTCATGAAGAAAGCAATAGCAGTATACTAAATGATCAAGTGCTAGGCTAACGGAATGGGTCATGTCAATCACATCATTCTCCTAATGATGTGATCCCATTAATCAAATGACAACACATGTCTATGGTTAGGAAACAAAACCATCTTTGATTAATGAGCTAGTGAAGTAGAGGCATACTAGTGACACTATGTTTGTCTATGTATTCACACATGTATTATGTTTCCGGTTAATACAATTCTAGCATGAATAATAAACATTTATCATGAAATAAGGAAATAAATAATAACTTTATTATTGCCTCTAGGGCATATTTCCTTCAGTCTCCCACTTGCACTAGAGTCAATAATCTAGTTCACACCGCCATGTGATTTAACACCAATATTCATATCTGTATATGATTAACACCCATAGTTCACATCGTCATGTGACCAACACCCAAAGGGTTTACTAGAGTCAATAATCTAGTTCATATCGCTATGTGATTAACACCCAAAGAGTACTAAGGTGTGATCATGTTTTGCTCGTGAGAGAAGCTTAGTCAACGGGTCTGTCACATTCAGAGCCGTATGTATTTTGCAAATATTCTACGTCTACAATGCTTTGCACGGACCTACTCTAGCTAATTGCTCCCACTTTCAATATGTATCCAGATTGAGACTTAGAGTCATCTAGATCGGTGTAAAAGCTTGTATCGTTGCAACTTTTACGACGAGCTCTTTTATCACTTCCATTATCAAGAAATATCTCCTTAGTTCTCACTAAGGATATTCTTGACCGCTGTCCAGTGATCTACTCTTAGATCAAAATTGTATTCCTTTGTCAAACTCAGAGCAAGGTATACAATAGGCCTGGTTTACAGCAAAGCAGACTTTATAGAACCTATGACTGAGGCATAGGGAATGACTTTTCATTCTCTTTCTATTTTCTGCCATGGTCGGGTCTTGAGTCTTACTCAACTTCACACCTTTGCATCACAGGCAAGAACTCCTTCTTTGACTGTTCCATTTTGAACTATTCAAAAATTTATCAAGGAATGTACTCATTGAAAAATCTTATCAACCGTCTTGATCTATCAATATAGATCTTGATGCTCAATGTGTAAGCAGCTTCACCGAGGTCTTGCTTTGAAAAACTCTTTTTCAAGTATCCTTTCATGCTATCCAGAATTTCTATATCATCAACAATATGTCACCCACATATAATATTAGAAATGCTATAGAGCTCCCACTCACTTTCTTGTAAATACAGGCTTCTCAAAAAGTCTGTATAAAACCATATGCTTTGATCAACTCATCAAAGCGTATATTCCAACTCCGAGAGGCTTGCACCAGTCCATAAATGGAGTGCTGGAGCTTGCACACTTTGTTAGCATCTTTAGGATTGACAAAACCTTCGGGTTGCATCATATACAACTCTTCTTTAATAAATCCATTAAGGAATGCAGTTTTGACATCCATTTGCCAGATTTCATAAAATGTGGCAATTGCTAACATGATTCGGACAGACTTAAGCATCGATACGAGTGAGAAAATCTCATCGTATTCAACCCCTTGAACTTGTTGAAAACCTTTTGCAACAAGTCGAGCTTAGTGGATAGTAACACTACTATCAGTGTCCGTCTTCCTCTTGAAGATCCATTTATTTAACATGGCTTGCTGATCATCGAGCAAGTCAATCAAAGTCCATACTTTGTTCTCATACATGGATCATATCTCAGATTTTATGGCCTCAAGCCATTTCGCGGAATTTGGGCTCATCATCGCTTCCTCATAGTTCGTAGGTTCATCATGGTCTAGTAACATGACTTCCAAAACAGTATTACCGTACTACTCTGGTGCGGACTGTACTTTGGAAGACCTACGAGGTTTTGTAGTAACTTGATCTGAAGTTTCATGATCATCATCATTAGCTTCCTCACTAATTGGTGTAGAAATCACTGGAACTGATTTCCGTGATGAACTACTTTCCAATTCGGGTGAAGGTACAAATTACCTTATCAAGCTCTACTTTCCTCCCACTCACTTCTTTCGAGAGAAACTCCTTCTCTAGAAAGGATCCATTCTTAGGAACGAATATCTTGCCTTCGGATCTGTGATAGAAGGTGTAACCAACAATTTCCTTTGGGTATTCTATGAAGACGCACTTCTCCGATTTGGGTTCGAGCTTATCAGGATGAAACTTCTTCACATAAGCATCGCAGCCCCAAACTTTAAGAAACGACAACTTGGGTTTCTTGCTAAACCACAGTTCATATGGTGTCATCTCAACGGATTTAGATGGTGCCCTTTTTACGTGAATGCAGCTGTCTCTAATGCATAACCCCAAAACAATAGTGGTAATCAGTAAGAGACATCATAGATTGCACTATATCCAATAAAGTGCGGTTACGATGTTCGGACACACCATAACATTGTGGTGTTCCAGGTGGCGTGAGCTGTGAAACTATTCCACATTGTTTTAATTGAAGACCAAACTCGTAACTCAAAAATCCGTCTCCGCGATCAGATCGCAGAAACTTTATTTTCTTGTTACGATGATTTTTCCACTTCACTCTGAAATTCTTTGAACCTTTCAACTATTTCAGACTTATGTTTTATCAAGTATATATACCCATATCTGCTCAAATCATCTTGTGAAGGTCAGAAAATAATGATACTTGCCACGAGCATCATACTCATTGGTCTGCATACATCAGTATGTATTATTTCCAACAAGTCAGTAGCTCGTTCCATTGTTCCGAAGAACGGAGTTTTAGTCATCTTGCCCAAAAGGCATGGTTCGCAAGCATCAAATGATTCATAACCAAGTGATTCCGAAAATCCATCTTTATGGAGTTTCTTCATGCGCTTTACACCGATATGACCCAAACGGCAGTGCCACAAACAAGTTGCACTATCATTATTAACTTTGCATCTTTTGGCATCAATATTATGAATATGTGTATCATCACGATCGAGATCCAACAAACTATTTTCATTGGGTGTATGACCATTGAAGGTTTTATTCATGTAAACAGAACAACAATTATTCTCTGATTTTAAATGAATAACTGTATTGCAATAAACATGATCAAATCATATTCATGCTCAACGTAAACGCCAAATAACATTTATTTAGGTTTAACACTAATCCTGAAAGTATAGGCAGTGTGCGATGATGATCATATCAATCTTGGAACTACTTCCAACACTTATTGTCACTTCCCCTTCAACTAGTCTCTGTTTATTCTGTAACTCCTGTTTCGAGTTACTAATCTTAGCAACCGAACAATTATCAAATACTCAGGGGCTACTATAAACACTAGTAAGGCACACATCAATAATCTGTATATCAAATATACCCTTGTTCACTTTGCCATCCTTTTTATCCACCAAATATTCAGGGCATTTCCGCTTCCAGTGACCATTTTCTTTGCAGTGTAAACACTTAGTTTCAGGCTATGGTCCAACTTTGGGATTCTTCGCAGGAGTGACAACTTGCTTGTCTTTCCACTTGAAGTTCCCTTTCCTTCCCTTTGCCCTTCTCTTGAAACTAGTGGTCTTGTCAATCATCAACACTTGATGCTCTTTCTTGATTTCTACCTTCGTCGATTTCAACATCACGAAGAGCTCGGGAATTGTTTTCGTCATCCCTTGCATACTATAGTTCATCACGAAGTTCTAGTAACTTAATGATGGTGACTAGAGAATTTTGTCAATCACTATCTTATCTGGAAGATTAACTCCCACTTGATTCAAGCGATTGAAGTACCCAGACAATCTGAGCACATGCTCACTAGCTGAGCGATTCTCCTCCATCTTTTAGCTATAGAACTTGTTGGAGACTTCATATCTCTCAACTCGGGTATTTGCTAGAAATATTAACTTCAACTCCTGGAACATCTCATATGGTCCATGACGTTCAAAAACATCTTTGAAGTCCCGATTCTAAGCCGTTAAGTATGGTGCACTAAACTATCAAGTAGTCATCATATTGAGCTAGCCAAACGTTCATAACGTCTGCATCTACTCCTGCAATAAGTCTGTCACCTAGCGGTGCATTAAGGACATAATTCTTCTATGCAGCAATGAGGATAAACCTCAGATCACGGATCCAATCCGCATCATTGCTACTAACATTTTTCAACACAATTCTCTCTAGGAACATAAACATATGAAAGCAACAATGCAAGCTATTGATCTACAACATAATTTGCAAAATACTACCAGGACTAAGTTCATGATAAATTTAAGTTCAATTAATCATATTACTTAAGAACTCCCACTTAGACAGACATCTCTCTAGTCATCTAAGTGATCACGTGATCCAAATCAACTAAACCATAACCGATCATCACGTGAGATGGAGTAGTTTTCAATGGTGAACATCACTATGTTGATCATATCTACTATATGATTCACGCTCGACCTTTCGGTCTCCGTGTTCCGAGGCCATATTTGCATATGCTAGGCTCGTCAAGTTTAACCTGAGTATTCTGCGTGTGCAAAACTGGCTTGCACCCGTTGTAGATGGACGTAGAGCTTATCACACCCGATCATCACGTGGTGTCTGGGCACGACGAACTTTGGCAACGGTGCATACTCAGGGAGAACACTTCTTGATAATTTTAAGTGAGAGATCATCTTAAAATGCTACCGTCAATCAAAGCAAGATAAGATGCATAAAGGATAAACATCACATGCAATCAATATAAGTGATATGATATGGCCATCATCATCTTGTGCTTGTGATCTCCATCTTCGAAGCACCGTCATGATCACCATCGTCACCGGCGCGACACCTTGATCTCCATCGTAGCATCGTTGTCGTTACGCCATCTATTGCTTCTACGACTATCGCTACCGCTTAGTGATAAAGTAAAGCAATTACAGGGCGTTTGCATTTCATACAATAAAGCGACAACCATATGGCTCCTGCCAGTTGCCGATAACTTCGGTTGCAAAACATGATCATCTCATACAATAAAATATAGCATCACGTCTTGACCATATCACATCACAACATGCCCTGCAAAAACAAGTTAGACATCCTCTACTTTGTTGTTGCAAATTTTACGTGGCTGCTACGGGCTTAGCAAGAACCGTTCTTACCTACGCATCAAAAACCACAATGATAGTTCGTCAAGTTAGTGCTGTTTTAACCTTCGCAAGGACCGGGCGTAGCCACACTTGATTCAGCTAAAGTGAGAGAGACAGACACCCGCCAGCCACCTTTAAGCACGAGTGCTCGTAACGGTGAAACCAGTCTCGCGTAAGCGTACGCGTAATGTTGGTCCGGGCCGCTTCATCTCACAATACCGCCGAACCAAAGTATGACATGCTGGTAAGCAGTATGACTTGTATCGCCCACAACTCACTTGTGTTCTACTCGTGCATATAACATCAACGCATAAAACCTAGGCTCGGATGCCACTGTTGGGGAACGTAGTAATTTCAAAAAATTTCCTACGCACATGCAAGATCATGGTGATGGCATAGCAACGAGAGGGGAGAGTGTTGTCCACGTAACCTCATAGACCGTAAGCGGAAGCGTTATGACAACGCGGTTGATGTAGTCGTACGTCTTCACGATCTGACCGATCCAAGTACCGAACGTACGACACCTCCGAGTTCAGCACACGTTCAGCTCGATGACGATCCCCGGACTCCGATCCAGCAAAGTGTCGGGGATGAGTTCCGTCAGCACGACGGCGTGGTGACGATGATGATGTTCTACCAGCGCAGGGCTTCGCCTAAACTCCGCGACGATATGACCGAGGTGGAATATGGTGGAGGGGGGCACGGCACACGGCTAAGGAATGATCCGTAGATCAACTTGTGTGTCTATGGGGTCCCCCCCGCCCCCGTATATAAAGGAGGGAGGGGGGAGGTGTGGCCGGCACCCTAGGGGTGCGCCTGGAGGAGTCCTACTCCCACCGGGAGTAGGACTCCCCCCTCTTGCCTTGGTGGAGAAGGAAAGGAGGGAGGGGAAAGAGGAAAGGGGGGCGCCGCCCCCCCTTCCTTGTCCTATTCGAACTAGGGGGGAGGGGGCGCGTGGCCTGCCCTGGCCGGCCCTCCTCTTCTGCCTCTTGGCCCACTAAGGCCCATTATCCCCCGGGAGGGTTCCGGTAACCCCCCGGTGTTCCGGTAAAATCCCGATTTCACCCGGAACCATTCCGATGTCCAAACATAGGCTTCCAATATATCAATCTTTATGTCTCAACCATTTCGAGACTCCTCGTCATGTCCGTGATCACATCCGGGACTCCGAACTCCTTGGGTACATCAAAACTTATAAACTCATAATAAAACTATCATCGTAACGTTAAGCGTGCAGACCCTATGGGTTCGAGAACTATGTAGACATGACCTAGAACTATTCTCGGTCAATAACCAATAGCGGAACCTGGATGCCCATATTGGTTCCTACATATTCTACGAAGATCTTTATCGGTCAAACCGCATACGTTGTTCCCTTTGTCATCGGTATGTTACTTGCCCGAGATTTGATCGTAGGTATCCAATACCTAGTTCAATCTCGTTACCGGCAAGTCTCTTTACTCGTTACGTAATACATCATCTCATAACTAACTCATTAGTTACTATGCTTGCAAGGCTTAGGTGATGAGTATTACCGAGAGGGCCCAGAGATACCTCTCCGACAATCGGAGTGACAAAACCTAATCTCGAATTACGCCAACCCAAAATATACCTTCGGAGACACCTGTAGATCACCTTTATAATCACCCAGTTACATTGTGACGTTTGGTAGCACACAAAGTGTTCCTCCGGTAAACGGGAGTTGCATAATCTCATAGTTGCAGGAACTTTGTATAAGTCATGAAGAAAGCAATAGCAGTATACTAAACGATCAAGTGCTAGGCTAACGGAATGGGTCATGTCAATCACATCATTCTCCTAATGATGTGATCCCATTAATCAAATGACAACACATGTCTATGGTTAGGAAACAAAACCATCTTTGATTAATGAGCTAGTCAAGTAGAGGCATACTAGTGACACTATGTTTGTCTATGTATTCACACATGTATTATGTTTCCGGTTAATACAATTCTAGCATGAATAATAAACATTTATCATGAAATAAGGAAATAAATAATAACTTTATTATTGCCTCTAGGGCATATTTCCTTCACCCATATACACCTTCTGCCAGTGATGAACATCAGTGTACAGCAGTAATACAAGGAGGCGCCTTGAGACATTAAAATCTCTATTTTTGTACATATCAACTAAAATTAAGCACCCCAGTTTGCAGAAACGCTTAAACATTAACAATGGGACTAGTTGATGAAACATACTTTAACAAAGAGAAGCACTTTCTTTATCTACATTGGAAATGAAATGATAGAGATGACACTCGCTCTATTTTAACTATATTATTACTTCATTTTATCAGTGACACTAGGGTCGAGCAAGTGGCAAACGAGGTGTACCGTGCGTCGCAAGGATGGAGGCCGGGGGTGCTTAGACCGGGATGCTGAAGGTGGCTCTTTCAGTCAGCAATATGGATGATTCAATCCATGGGACCTTTTGGTGCAGTTCACCTAAAATGAAGCAATGTCCCGTGAGCTAGCAGCTTCTTCTTCAATTTTTTTAAGAAAAGGGCTCCAGCTCCGGTTCCATTTCCATCAGAAAACGAAACCCACAGAGCTTCTTCTTCATTAGTTGCAATAAAATTGAGCAACATCAAGGTTGGTTGTGAAGCTCCTGGAATGCTCAACTATAATTTGGATATCATTTGTGCAGTTCAATTAAGATCGAGCATGAAATGTATATCTCTATTTGCACAAAAAAGGTGGAAAGGAGGGTGACTAACAAGTGATGAAACATGCATCAAATGAAAAGAAGCATGTTCCTTATCTGAATGGCAATCCTACAAGGACAGTAGCAATTTATAAAGCAGTGGCATTGCTAGATATTAGTGTGGGCATTAGGATTAACTATGACAACCGTTAAATACGACATTACTTTGGGCACGGGAGAGTAGGCGGACCAGGACAGTTGCATTTCTAACAAAAAGAATCAACTTATCTTAATGGGAAATTTTAGCAGGACATGTAAAGAAGTGCCATTGATTCATATTACCGGAGGCATTACATTGAAAACAACATTGGTTTAACGTGTCCTTACTTTTAACAGTGCGACTGCTACATTTTACCAGTGGCATTACATAAGAGTGGCTCGGGGCAACAAACATCAGAACAGGATATCTGGGTTGGTCCCATTTTTGTTCGGTATAGCCACCTTATACTGTGTGAGGCTAGCAAATCTAGTGTTGGACTTACTCTGTTGACTTGTCCCCCAGTCCCCACTTTCTTTCCCTTTTCAACCAATAGATCGGGTTTATATTGAGTTTGTACTGCGTTTCCCTTTATTTCCCTATTAGACCTAGAGACCAGTTGGATAGCCAGTCTCTACTACTTTTCGCCCCCATTATTTCCTCTTTCGACTAAGTCCTAGATTCAGGTAACAAATCCACCCCCACCCCACCCCCTTTCTTCCTTGTTTGAACCAAGTAGTACTAGATTCGAGTGCATGAACTAGTTTTACCTCTTAAACATAAAAAAAATTAGGTGGTTTTCGAACAGCCGATCGATCCTATCTACGAGGGGGCCTGAGAAATAGTAAAAGTTACAAATGCAGCGACATCAGGAGCTCGGGAAGTAGAGCAAGGCTGGTTTCGAAGGAAGTTATACCTGATGGTCGCCGGGATGTCGCTAGGTGGGCGGCGGGAGGCCGGATCTGCCCACACTATGGCAGCAAGGAAGAAGGGGTCGGAGGCCCTCCCTTGCCAGCGGTGCTTGGGAGAGAATGGCAAGGCAGGCTGATCGGGACGCGCCCAGCAGTGGGTAAGAGCCATCGCCGAGGATGACCGCGTGAACGTTGCACCTTCTCACCTTCCCCGGCGGAGAGGACCCGGCTAGATCTGTGACCAGCGGTGAGCAGAGAGAGAGAGAGAGTGGCCACCGCTGTCGTGTTTAGATCTGGAGAGGCCGAGACAGTGTGAAGAGAGCAACACTAGCAAGCAAGCGCGGAGGCTCCTGCCTATATAGTGGAGTAGTACTTAGTTTTCTTTTGTTTACTGGAGCCGGCTTGACCTCGTCAATGACTGTCGAGAAGTCTTCATGCACGTGGCCCGGAGGCACAGCTATCGTCATTTTGATCTGAAGCGCCGGATTATAACATATAACACGAAAAAATGCCACATGATAAGAAATCATAACCTCACTGCCCAAAGGAGACAACATGAATCCCGACGGACAAACTAGACGAGGAACAAAGCTCAAATTAAAGATAAACTCGTAGAAAAGGGGTCCGTCGATAGATGTCCTAATTAACATAGCCGGCTTGACCTAGATGGCAGCCGAGTAGTCACTGTTCGTGCATATGCCCCCAATGACTAGCCCAACTCAGTTGTCCCTGTTTAACCCTCGCAGTGATCCGAAGCACATGACACATAATTTTGCGAGATGACAAGAAACCTTTTTCTAGATTTCTCATCACAACTACAGCCATGTACAACACAGCCTGCACGATATGTAGACGATAGCCAATCCAGGCGTGTCGGCTGGAGTCTGGTCACATGCATGGACAAACTGATCTTCCATGTCTTGCAGGGATCGTCCAGGCACCAACGTAGTACAACACTTCTCTAGTACTATCGCTCGTCTCCCTCTTCTATTAAGTCACCCAACTTGCGGGGCCGGGGAGTGTGCCTATGGTCGGTTCTCAATTGCCGTCCCACATGTGTGTGCGAACGCAATATGATGCACGTTCCATTCGGAGAGCAGCGTGGCAGACCGACCAACCGTCTGGGGTGCGACGCGAACGCGACGGGCATGCTGTATACTCCGTACATGTGTACCGCCGTTTTCTAGACGCTTTGCTCCATGGCGCGGGCGCAATCCATGGATACAAAATTAGTATTTGTATACTATTTAAAAGTTAAGGGTGGGGCTTTTCCTGCCTGGTAGGCGGCGGGACAGTTCCTCCTAGTTGGTTCAACAGATACACGAGAAGAGGAGGGAGTAGGCTGCTGCAAACGTAGGGTTGCGTGATTTGACAGCGAGTTACCGCTGGACAGGTGGGCCCCCGTGATTTTACTTGCCATTATCATTTTTACTACGGCGCTACGACCGGCGTGAGTCTCCCGATTCCTGACCACCTCCATACAGGTGCCTCTCCCAATGCTCCACCATGTAGTAGAGGCTGACTCTTGCATGAGATCCCACTTCTCCACTTTTTCCTTGCCTCTCTTTCCTCCACATATGCAAAAATGCCATGTAAAGCGCACTATTGTACTTACTTGCTCCTACAGGTGCTTAAGCTTGCCACATAGGCATAAAGTCTGATGTGGCAAGTTAATCAAGAAGAGAGAGACTAGTTTGGTGACCCAAGGAAGAAACGGTGCTAAGCGCGTGTACCTAGGTGAAAAGACAATTTTGAGTCTATAGCTAATTAAATGAAGCAAACTTAGCAACACCATTTCATTGGAAGAGGTCACTCCTTGGCAAATGCAATAAATACTAGTACTCCCACTACAAAAAAATACACTTCCGTGATGATACGTGTTTGTCACAGTAGATCGCATTTTTTGTCATGCATGTACATCCATGAAAAATTTATGACAGAATCAAGATAGTCATACCTGTGCTGTCGTAGAAGTGTTCCATGACATTACTAAAATTATCATCACGGAAGTGTCCACTTCCATGACGATAAATCACGCGTCACAGAAGTGCTTTCGTCAAGGGTGACTTGTAACGCCCCGGATTCATTGCGCCAGGTGTCTCCCAGTTATTCGCCGTCGTTGCCATGTCATTTGCTTGCGTGCTGCATTTTGTCATGTCATCATGTGCATCTCATTTCGCATACGTGTTCGTCGCATGCATCCGAGCATATTCCCCGTTGTCCGTTTTGCAATCCGGCACTCCTATGTCATCCGACGTCCCCTTCTTGTCTCTTTTCGTGAGCGGGTGTTAGACATTCTCGGAATGGATCAAGGTTTGCCAAGTGGCCTTGGTACACCACCGATAGACCACCTGTCAAGTTTCGTGCTATTTGGAGTACGTTTGATACTCCAACGGTTAACCGGGTACCGTAAAAGCCTCTTTTGTGTGCAGCCCAACACCCCTCCAAAGTGGCCCAATAACCCATCCAAACCCCCTCCATGCTCTTGGTTGTTCGATCACGATCGTGTGGGCGAAAACCACACCTCATTTGGAGTCTCCTAGCTCCCTCTACCTATAAATAAGCCTTCCCCCGTCAAAATCTCAGATGAAATAGACCCCAAACCCTAGCCCCCTTCTTCCTCCGCACGCCGGACACGTCCGCCCGGCGCCGGACACGTCCGTCGCTGTCCCTCGACGAATCGCCAGTCGCCACGTCGCCCGCACCGCCCTCCACCGCGCCGGCCCGCTCGGGCCCGAGGCCGGCCCCCGTGGCCCGGTCTCCGCGCGCCGCCGCCCGTCTCCTCCCGCCGCGGGCCCGCGCCCGCTCCTCCACCCGACGCCGCCACAGCGCGAGCCTGCGCCTGCCAGATCTCCTCTGCCTGTAGCCGTCTCTCCCCACCGCCGGCAGTGCCGCGTCTCGCGGGTGCCGCCCCGCGCCTCGCCGCCGCACCTCGCCGGCACGCCTCCCGCGCCGTGCACCGCCGCCCCGCCCGGATCCGGCCGGGACCGACCCGGCCCCGCCGTCCCTGTCCCCGCCGGCGCCTCCTCCGCGCCACTCCGGTGACCCTGCTCCGACGTGCCTCGACTTCCGTGCGCCCAGATCTGGATCGGATCCGAAACCCTAGGGTTGACCCGTTTTCCTCCAAGTCCTTTTCTGTTATTTTTTTAGCCATGTTCATCGCATCATAACTCTGCATTTGTTGCTCCGTTTCATGCACATGATATATCAAATTGTTCATCATGAGATGCTCTTCATTTTGTTCCATTGTGCCATGCTTGTTTGACTCGATCTTGATGCCTAATTATTGTTGCAAGAGTGCTATATGATGTTATCTGCTGCCTGCTAACAAAATTTGTTGTTTTGTCTTTTTCACTGCATTTTGTGTGTGTATTCTATGAGCTTGATGTCTACATGAGTTTTGAGCTACATCATGCCATATTTACGGTGGTGCAATCGATGTATTATTGTGAGTCTTTTAGTGAGTGCATCGAGCTCGTGAAGTAGGGTACTTGCTGTTACTGTTTTGCTAGGCTGAATCTGCTATATCATGATGCTATGTAAACCTGCTGGTACAAGTCATTCTATGCATAATCTGGAGATGTTCACTAAGGATGACTTGTTATACATGTCATGATCCAACCATCCTTGGCCCTAGTTGCATTTATAGCCTGCTGTAGCTTGTTTTAATATTGCTCTCAACTTGCTAAATAATGTTGCTGTCAGCCTGTTAACATTAAGTTCAGTTTTGCCATGAGCTTTGCTAGTGATACATGCACCCTATGAACCTTCTCTTGCCATGTTTAGCTTCATAAATATGTATTATTACTGTTGGTTACTTTGCCATGCCATGTATTGCTCTGTGGTGAGTGGTACAATCAGAACATGCCTACTTATTGTTGTTCCTGCCATGTCTGAATCTGCCATATTACTTGCCATGTTTGCATGGATGCTACCATCTTTACTGTTGATCTTTGGAATAAGTTCAGTAAAGGAGCTTTCTTCTTTGTCTTTAGTACTAGAATTCCATTCCTTTGTTTGCCACGATACGTTCCCGTAGCATGTTGGTTGATAGCTCTAAACATTGCAACCTGATGTTATTCCTGCCAAGTTTGTAAACTGTTATAATTTGCAATCTTGCCATGTCCTTTTGAGCATGTTATTGTGATTTCTGGAGATAGATCAGTGTTCATGTTTTGTCATGCTTTACCTGTACTTCATGCCCATGCCTTTTGTTTTCAGGTTGAGATGCTATAGCATAGTGTTTTGATGCTTGCTAGATGCTTAGTTGCTGTTTTGGACAGCTTGTCCTTTAAACTTGTTTCATGTGTATGTGTTGAACCGTTGCTCCGTTTTGAGTGTGCTCTATATGAAACTTGCTTAGAATTGCATGTAGTTTCATCTTATCATGTTGCACCCTTGTTTTGAGAGTGTTTTCTTGATGTTTGGATGCCTTTTGTATCAATGCCATGCTTAACTTGTTTTGCTCATATCTTCTAGGCCGTAGCTCCGAACTAAATGAACTTTATATGTAACTCGACTAGATTTGCGTGTAGATCATCTTGGTGCATCTTAACTTGCTGTTTAACAACTTGAACATAAGGTTTATTCAGTTCTGGACCAATTTCTAAATTTGCATATGAGGACTTACCGGAATTGTTATATGTTGTTTCCGGCCTCATTTAAACTTGCCTTGATGTGTTGCTCTTGTTTGCATCATCTCTTGCCATGAGTAGCTTCATGTAGCTTTGTCATGCATCATGTCATGTAGATGTGTTGTGTGTTTACCTTGTTGTTTGCTTCTTTCTGGTTGTGCTCCTTCTCGTTAGTTCCTGTTTCGTTGCGATCGTCAGGATTCGTTCGTCTACGCTTGGTTCGTCTTCGTGGCTTCATCTTCTTCATGGACTCCTTCTTCTTCCTAGCGGGATTCCAGGCAAGATGACCGTTACTCTGGATCTCACTACTATCATTGCTATGTTAGTTGCTTCGTTCTATCACTATGCTGCGCTACCTATCACTTGTTCTTCAAGCGTTCCAATTTGCCATGTCAGCCTCTAACCTTTTCACCCTTCCTAGCAAACCGTTGCTTGGCTATGTTACCACTTTGCTCAGCCCCTCTTATAGCATTGTTAGTTGCAGGTGAAGTTGAAGATTGCTCCATGGTGGACAGGATTATGTTGGGATATCACAATATCTCTATTTAATTAATGCATCTATATACTTGGTAAAGGGTGGAAGGCTCGGCCTTATGCCTGGTGTTCTGTTCCACCTTTGCCACCCTAGTTTCCGTCATACCGGTGTTATGTTCCTTGATTTTGCGTTCCTTACGCGGTTGGGTGATTTATGGGACCCCTTGACAGTTTGCTTTGAATAAAACTCCTCCAGCAAGTCCCAACCTTGGTTTTACCATTTGCCTCGCCACCACCTACATCTTTCCCTTGGGTCGGCCAACCCGAGGGTCATCTTTATTTTAGCCCCCCGGGCCAGTGCTTCTCTAAGTGCTGGTCCAAATCGAGCGATGTCCGGCGGCCCCTGGGCAACCAGGGTCTATGCCAACCCGACGTCTTGCTCACCCGGTGTGCCCTGAGAACGAGATATGTGCAGCTCCTATCGGGATTTGTCGGCACATTGGGCGGCTTTGCTGGTCTTGTTTTACCATTGTTGAAATGTCTTGTAAACCGGGATTCCGAGACTGATCGGGTCTTCCTGGGAGAAGGAATATCCTTCGTTGACCGTGAGAGCTTGTGATGGGCTAAGTTGGGACACCCCTGCAGGGTATAAACTTTCGAGAGCCGTGCCCGTAGTTATGTGGCAGATGGGAATTTGTTAATATCCGGTTGTAGATAACTTGACACCAGATTCGAATTAAAACACATCAACCGCGTGTGTAGCCGTGATGGTCTCTTCTCGGTGGAGTCCGGGAAGTGAACACGGTCTTTGGGTTATGTTTGACGTAAGTAGGAGTTCAGGATCACCTCTTGATCATTGCTAGTTTCACGACCGTTCCGTTTGCTCTCTTCTCGCTCTTATTTGCGTATGTTAGCCACCATATATGCTTAGTTGCTGCTGCAACCTCACCACTTTACCCCTTCCTTTCCCATTAAGCTTTGCTAGTCTTGATACCCATGGTAATGGGATTGCTGAGTCCTTGTGGCTCACAGATTACTACAACAATAGTTGCAGGTATAGGTTATGCGATGATCTTGACGTAAGAGCGATGTTCCTTGTTTTGGAGTTCTTCTTCTGCTTCTTCTTTGATCAGGGGATAGGTTCCAGGTCGGCAGCCTGGGCTAGCAGGGTGGATGTCGTTTGAGTTTCTGTTTGTGTTTCATCCGTAGTTGGATGGTGCTCTTATGTAAGATGATGTTTTATTCGTGTGGCATTGTATGCCTTATGTATGTATCCCTATCTATTATGTAATGTTGATGTAATGATATCCACCTTGCAAAAGCGTTTTCAAGATGCGCTTCTATCCTTGGTGGGACCTTCGAGTTCCTTTGGATAGGGTCACATCTTGGGCGTGACAAGTTGGTATCAGAGCCTCGACTGACCATAGGAGCCCCCTTGATTGTTCGTAGTTGGCCGTTGTCGAGTCTAGTAGAAAACTGTTTTCGGAGTCTAGTTATATCGGATAGTAGGAATTCTTTTTACTCCTCAGCCCCTCCGTCGCTCTGGTGAGGAATCTTGACGTAGGTGTTTTGACTTACTTCTCTTCCCCTTCAAATTTTTATTTAGGTTCACGCGGTTGGTTTTCCGATTGTTGGTTCTCAGCTCTTTTCATCCGGTGCATTTCTCGTCAATTCATCGTTGCCAAGTTCAATCCTCAGTTCTTTCTCAGCGACGAGGTTTTCCCCGTCCTCAGTTGTCTTCTTTTCACACCCACCCACCCTTTTTCTTCTCGGAGCCGGAGTCCGTAGTCGAGTATCCAACCTACTCGTGCGAAGTCTTTGCTCTCTTTCCTCAATGATTTCAACCTGTGTTTTCTCTTCAAGATATTCGTCGGTTTCCCCTTCCAAGTTGCCTTTGTTTTCCCGCCCTCCCACCCTCTTCTTCTCAGAGTCTGAGTCTGTTTCGACCATCAATTTCATTCGTGTGGAGCCTCTTCAGCCTTTCGTCAATTGTTTCAACCGGTGAATTCTCTTTTGTTTGACATTCTTCATCTCTTTTCCGGTGGACTCAATTCAAGTTTTTCGGGTTGATCACATTCTTTTCCTTGGATCAAGTGTTCTCCTTGCTCGTTTGCCTCTCGCCATTCAATCATTCCGAAGTTCGGAAGACATCTCAGGAGATTCGTTTGTGTTCCAATTAAGTCGAGGTTGTCACCTCATTCAAATATTTCAATTGTTCCGGTGCATCATCTATTTGTTCAACAACCCTTTCCAGCGGTGTTTTCTTTTAGTGGGCCCTAACCCACAGGTCTTTGCCTAGGATCTTAGCTGACTCTTCTAATTTCCCAGAGCTATTCTCAAATCCTTTCGAAGTTTGACGTAAGTATGAATTGTTGGAAATATGCCCTAGAGGCAATAATAAAAGGATTATTATATTTCCTTGTTCATGCTAATTGCCTTTTATTCATGCTATAACTATATTATCCAGAAATCGTAATACACGTGTGAATACATAGACTACAATATGTCCCTAGTGAGCCTCTAGTTGACTAGCTCGTTGATCAACAGATAGTCATGGTTTCCTGGCTATGGACATTGGATGTCGTTGATAACGGGATCACATTATTAGGAGAATGATGTGATGGACAAGACCCAATCCTAAGCATAGCACAAGATCGTGTAGTTCGTTTGCTAGAGCTTTTCCAATGTCAAGTATCTTTTCCTTAGACCATGAGATCGTGTAACTCCCAGATACCGTTGGAGTGCTTTGGGTGTACCAAATGTCACAACGTAACTGGGTGACTATAAAGGTGCACTACAGGTATCTTCGAAAGTGTCTGTTGGGTTGACATGGATCGAGACTGGGATTTGTCACTCCGTATGACGGAGAGGTGTCTCTGGGCCCACTCGGTAATGCATCATCATAATGAGCTCAAAGTGACCAAGTGGTTGATCACGGGATCATGCATTACGGTATGAGTAAAGTGACTTGCCGGTAACGAGACTGAACAAGGTATTGGGATACCGACGATCGAGTCTCGGGCAAGTAACGTACCGATTGACAAAGGGAATTGTATATGGGGTTTGATTGAATCCTCGACATCGTGGTTCAACCGATGAAATCATCGTGGAACATGTGGGAGCCAACATGGGTATCTAGATCCTACTGTTGGTTATTGACCGGAGAGTCGTCTCGGTTATGTCTGCATGTCTCCCGAACCCGTAGGGTCTACACACTTACGGTTCGGTGACGCTAGGGTTATTAGGAAGACTTGTATGTGATTACCGAATGTTGTTCAGAGTCCCAGATGAGATCCCGGACGTCACGAGGAGTTCCGGAATGGTCCGGAGGTGAAGTTTTATATATGGGAAGTTGTCCTGCGGACACCGGAAAGTTTCGGGGGCATATCGGTATTGTACCGAGGCCACCGGAGAGGTTCCGGGGGTCCACCGGGAGGGGCCACCCCTCTCGGAGGGCCTCATGGGCCGCAAGGGGCAGGGAACCATCCCCTGGAGGGCTGGGTGCGCCCCCCCTGGGCCCATGCGCCTAGGGTTGGGGGGGGGGAACCCTAAGGGGGGCGCCCCCTTTGCTTGGGGGGCAAGTCCCCCCTCCCTGGCCGCCGCCCCCCCTTGCCCCTTCCCCTATAAATAGAGGGGTGAGGGGAGGGCTGTTGTACACAACCTAAGGCGCAGCCCCTCCCCTCCCCAACACCTCTCCTCCTCCGTTACGTGCTTGGCGAAGCCCTGTCGGAGTACTGCTGCACCAACACCACCACGCCGTCGTGCTGCCGTTGGAGCAATCTTCCTCAACCTCTCCTTCCTCCTTGCTGGATCAAGACGGAGGAGACGTCGTCCGTCTCGTATGTGTGTTGAACGCGGAGGTGCTGTCCGTTCAACACTTGGTCATCGGTGATCTGAATCACGGCGAGTATGACTCCATCATCACCATCCCCTTGAACGCTTCCGCACTCGATCTACAAGTGGTATGTAGATGCAATCTCTCTCCCATGACTCGTTTCTTAGATGAACTCATAGATGGATCTTGGTGAAACCGTAGGAAATTTTTTAATTTTCTGCAACGTTCCCCAACAGTGGCATCATGAGCTAGGTCTATGCGTAGTTCTCTATTGCACGAGTAGAACACAATTTTGTTGTGGGCGTGGATCTTGTCAACTTGCTTGCCACTACTAGTCTTTTCTTGCTTCAGCGGTATTGTGGGATGAAGCGGCCCGGACCAACCTTACACGTACGCTTACGTGAGACCGGTTCCACCGACAGACATGCACTAGTTGCATAAGGTGGCTGGCGGGTGTCTGTCTCTCCCACTTTAGTTGGAGCGGATTCGATGAAAAGGGTCCTTATGAAGGGTAAATAGAAGTTGACAAAATCACGTTGTGGTTATTTGTAGGTAAGAAAACGTTCTTGCTAGAACCCAATTGCAGCCACGTAAAAGATGCAACAACAATTAGAGGACGTCTAACTTGTTTTTGCAGCAATTGTCATGTGATGTGATATGGCCAGAAGTTGTGATGAATGATGAATGATATATTGTGATGTATGAGATCATGTTCTTGTAATAGGAATCACGACTTGCATGTCGATGAGTATGACAACCGGCAGGAGCCATAGGAGTTGTCTTTATTTTTTGTATGACCTGCGTGTCATTGAGGAACGCCATGTAAATTACTTTACTTTATTGCTAAACGCGTTAGCCATAGAAGTAGAAGTAGTCGTTGGCGTGACAACTTCATGAAGACACGATGATGGAGATCATGGTGTCATGCCGGTGACAAGATGATCATGGAGCCCCGAAGATGGAGATCAATGGAGCTATATGATATTGGCCATATCATGTCACTACTATATAATTGCATGTGATGTTTATTATGTTTATGCATCTTGTTTACTTAGAACGACGGTAGTAAATAAGATGATCCCTTACAACAATTTCAAGAAGTGTTCTCCCCTAACTGTGCACCATTGCTAAAGTTCGTCGTTTCGAAGCACCATGTGATGATCGGGTGTGATAGATCCTTACGTTCACATACAACGAGTGTAAGACAGTTTTACACATGAAAAACACTTAGGGTTAACTTGACGAGCCTAGCATGTACAGACATGGCCTCGGAACATGGAGACCGAAAGGTCGAACACGAATCGTATGGAAGATACAATCAACATGAAGATGTTCACCGACAATGACTAGTCCGTCTCACGTGATGATCGGACACGGCCTAGTCGACTTGGATCGTGTAACACTTAGATGACTAGAGGGATGTCTAATCTGAGTGGGAGTTCATTGAATAATTTGATTAGATGAACTTAATTATCATGAACTTAGTCTAAAAACCTTTGCAAATATGTCTTGTAGATCAAATGGCCAACGCTCATGTCAACATGAACTTCAACGCGTTCCTAGAGAAAACCAAGCTGAAAGATGATGGCAGCAACTATACGGAATGGGTCCGGAACCTGAGGATCATCCTCATAGCTGCCAGGAAACAATATGTCCTAGAAGGACCGCTAGGTGACGCTCCCGTCCCAGAGAACCAAGACGTTATGAACGCTTGGCAGTCTCGTGCTGATGATTACTCCCTCATTCAGTGCAGCATGCTTTATAGCTTAGAACCGGGGCTCCAAAAGCGTTTTGAGCATAACGGAGCATATGAGATGTTCGAGGAGCTGAAACTAGTTTTTCAAGCTCATGCCCGGGTCGAGAGATATGAAGTCTCCGACAAGTTCTATAGTTGTAAGATGGAGGAAAATAGTTTTGTCAGTGAGCACATACTCAAAATTTCTGGGTTGCACAACCGCCCGACTCAGCTGGACATTAACCTCCCTGATGAGGCGGTCATTCACAGAATCCTTCAGTCGCTCCCACCAAGCTACAAGAGCTTTGTGATGAACTACAATATGCAGGGGATGGTGAAGACCATTCCTGAAGTATTTTCAATGCCGAAGTCAGCAGAGGTTGAGATCAAGAAAGAACATCAAGTGTTGATGGTCAATAAGACCACTAAGTTCAAGAAGGGCAAGGGCAAGAAGAACTTCAAGAAGGACGGCAAGGATGTTGCCGCGCCCGGTAAGCCAGTTACCGGGAAGAAGTCAAAGAATGGACCCAAGCCTGAGACTGAGTGCTTTTATTGCAAGGGGAAGGGTCACTGGAAGCGGAACTGCCCCAAATACTTAGCGGATAAGAAGGCCGGCAACACCAAAGGTATATTTGATATACATGTAATTGATGTGTACCTTACCAGTACTCGTAGTAACTCCTGGGTATTTGATACCGGTGCCGTTGCTCATATTTGTAACTCACAGCAGGAGCTGCGGAATAAGCGGAGACTGGCGAAGGACGAGGTGACGATGCGCGTCGGGAATGGTTCCAAGGTCGATGTGATCGCCGTCGGCACGCTACCTCTACATTTACCTACGGGATTAGTTATAAACCTTAATAATTGTTATTTGGTGCCAAGTTTGAGCATGAACATTGTATCTGGATCTCGTTTGATACGAGATGGCTACTCATTTAAATCCGAGAATAATGGTTGTTCTATTTATATGAGAGATATGTTTTATGGTCATGCCCCTATGGTCAATGGTTTATCCTTAATGAATCTCGAGCGTAATATTACACATATTCATAGTGTGAATGCCAAAAGATGTAAAGTTGATAACGATAGTCCCACATACTTGTGGCACTGCCGCCTTGGTCACATTGGTGTCAAGCGCATGAAGAAGCTCCATGCTGATGGACTTTTAGAGTCTCTCGATTATGAATCATTTGACACATGCGAACCATGCCTCATGGGCAAAATGACCAAGACTCCGTTCTCCGGAACAATGGAGCGAGCAACCAACTTGTTGGAAATCATACATGCCGATGTGTGCAGTCCAATGAGCGTTGAGGCTCGCGGAGGATATCGTTATGTTCTCACTCTCACTAATGACTTGAGTAGATATGGGTATGTCTACTTAATGAAACACAAGTCTGAGACCTTTGAAAAGTTCAAGGAATTTCAGAATGAGGTAGAGAATCAACGTGACCGAAAGATAAAGTTCCTACGATCAGATCGTGGAGGAGAATACTTAAGTCACGAATTTGGTACACACTTAAGGAAATGTGGAATCGTTTCACAACTCACGCCGCCTGGAACACCTCAGCGTAACGGTGTGTCCGAACGTCGTAATCGCACTCTATTGGATATGGTGCGGTCTATGATGTCTCTTACCGATTTACCGCTATCATTTTGGGGATACGCTCTAGAGACAGCTACATTCACTTTAAATAGGGCACCGTCTAAATCCGTTGAGACGACACCGTATGAATTATGGTTTGGGAAGAAACCTAAGCTGTCGTTTCTAAAAGTTTGGGGATGCGATGCTTATGTCAAGAAACTTCAACCTGAAAAGCTCGAACCCAAGTTGGAAAAATGCGTCTTCATAGGATACCCTAAGGAAACCGTTGGGTATACCTTCTACTTAAGATCCGAGGGCAAGATCTTTGTTGCCAAGAACGGATGCTTTCTGGAAAAAGAGTTTCTCTCGAAAGAAGTAAGTGGGAGGAAAGTAGAACTCGATGAAGTACTACCTCTCGAACGGGAAAGTAGTGCAGCTCAGGAAAATGTTCCTGTGATGCCTACACCAACTGAAGAGGAAAATAATGATGATGATCAAGGTACTTCGGATCAAGTTGCTACTGAACTTCGTAGGTCCACAAGGACACGTTCCGCACCAGAGTGGTACGGCAACCCTGTCCTGGAAATCATGTTGTTAGACAACGGTGAACCTTCGAACTATGAAGAAGCGATGGCGGGCCCAGATTCCAACAAATGGCTTGAAGCCATGAAATCCGAGATAGAATCCATGTATGAAAACAAAGTATGGACTTTGACAGACTTGCCCGATGATCGGTGAGCGATAGAAAACAAATGGATCTTTAAGAAGAAGACAGACGCGGATGGAAATGTTACCATCTATAAAGCTCGACTTGTCGCTAAGGGTTATCGACAAGTTCAAGGGATTGACTACGACGAGACATTCTCTCCCGTAGCGAAGCTGAAGTCCGTCCGAATCATGTTAGCAATTGCCGCATACTATGATTATGAGATATGGCAGATGGACGTCAAAACGGCATTCCTTAACGGGCATCTTAAGGAAGAGCTGTATATGATGCAGCCGGAAGGTTTTGTCGATCCTAAGAACGCTAACAAAGTATGCAAGCTCCAGCGATCCATTTATGGGCTAGTGCAAGCATCTCGGAGTTGGAACATTCGCTTTGATGAGATGATCAAAGCGTTTGGGTTTATGCAGACTTATGGAGAAGCCTGCGTTTACAAGAAAGTGAGTGGGAGCTCTGTAGCATTTCTCATATTATATGTAGATGACATACTCTTGATGGGAAATGATATAGAACTTTTGGACAACATTAAGGCCTACTTGAATAAGTGTTTTTCAATGGAGGACCTTGGAGAAGCTGCTTATATATTAGGCATCAAGATCTATAGAGATAGATCGAGACGCCTCATAGGTCTTTCACAAAGCACATACCTTGATAAGATTTTGAAGAAGTTCAAAATGGATCAGTCCAAGAAGGGGTTCTTGCCTGTGTTGCAAGGTGTGAGATTGAGCTCGGCTCAGTCCCCGACCACGGCAAAAGATAAAGAAGAGATGAGTATCATCCCCTATGCTTCAGCCATAGGATCTATTATGTATGCCATGCTGTGTACCAGACCTGATGTAAACCTTGCCGTAAGTTTGGTAGGAAGGTACCAAAGTAATCCCGGCAAGGAACACTGGACAGCGGTCAAGAATATCCTGAAGTACCTGAAAAGGACAAAGGACATGTTTCTCGTTTATGGAGGTGACGAAGAGCTCGTCGTAAAGGGTTACGTCGACGCTAGCTTCGACACAGATCTGGATGACTCTAAGTCACAAACCGGATACGTGTATATGTTGAATGGTGGAGCAGTAAGCTGGTGCAGCTGCAAGCAGAGCGTCGTGGCGGGATCTACATGTGAAGCGGAGTACATGGCAGCCTCGGAGGCAGCGCATGAAGCAATTTGGGTGAAGGAGTTCATCACCGACCTAGGAGTCATACCCAATGCGTCGGGGCCGATCAAACTCTTCTGTGACAACACTGGAGCTATTGCCCTTGCCAAGGAGCCCAGGTTTCACAAGAAGACCAGGCACATCAAGCGTCGCTTCAACTCCATCCGTGAAAATGTTCAAGATGGAGACATAGAAATTTGCAAAGTACATACGGATCTGAATGTCGCAGATCCATTGACTAAACCTCTCTCGCGAGCAAAACATGATCAACACCAGAACTCTATGGGTGTTCGATTCATCACAATGTAACTAGATTATTGACTCTAGTGCAAGTGGGAGACTGTTGGAAATATGCCCTAGAGGCAATAATAAAAGGATTATTATATTTCCTTGTTCATGATCATTGTCTTTTATTCATGCTATAACTGTATTATCCGGAAATCGTAATACACGTGTGAATACATAGACCACAATATGTCCCTAGTGAGCCTCTAGTTGACTAGCTCGTTGATCAACAGATAGTCATGGTTTCCTGGCTATGGACATTGGATGTCGTTGATAACAGGATCACATTATTAGGAGAATGATGTGATGGACAAGACCCAATCCTAAGCATAGCACAAGATCGTGTAGTTCGTTTGCTAGAGCTTTTCCAATGTCAAGTATCTTTTCCTTAGACCATGAGATCGTGTAACTCCCGGATACCGTAGGAGTGCTTTGGGTGTACCAAACGTCACAACGTAACAGGGTGACTATAAAGGTGCACTACAGGTATCTTCGAAAGTGTCTGTTGGGTTGACACGGATCGAGACTGGGATTTGTCACTCCGTATGACGGAGAGGTATCTCTAGGCCCACTCGGTAATGCATCATCATAATGAGCTCAAAGTGACCAAGTGGTTGATCACGGGATCATGCATTACGGTACGAGTAAAGTGATTTGCCGGTAACGAGACTGAACAAGGTATTGGGATACCGATGATCGAGTCTCGGGCAAGTAACATACCGATTGACAAAGGGAATTGTATATGGGGTTTGATCGAATCCTCGACATCATGGTTCAACCGATGAAACCATCGTGGAACATGTGGGAGCCAACATGGGTATCCAGATCCCGCTGTTGGTTATTGACCGGAGAGTCGTCTCAGTCATGTCTGCATGTCTCCCGAACCCGTAGGGTCTACACACTTAAGGTTCGGTGACGCTAGGGTTATTAGGAAGACTTGTATGTGATTACCGAATGTTGTTCGGAGTCCCGGATGAGATCCCGGACATCACGAGGAGTTCCGGAATGGTCCGGAGGTGAAGTTTTATATATGGGAAGTTGTCATGCAGACACCGGAAAGTTTCGGGGGCATATCTGTATTGTACTGAGGCCACTAGAGAGGTTCCGGGGGTCCACCGGGAGGGGCCACCCCTCTCGGAGGGCCTCATGGGCCGCAAGGGGCAGGGAACCAGCCCCTGGAGGGCTAGGCACGCGCCCCCTTGGGCCCATGCGCCTAGGGTTGGGGTGAAACCCTAAGGGGGGCGCCCCCTTTGCTTGGGGGGCAAGTCCCCCCTCCCTGGCCGCCGCCCCCCTCTAGATCCCATCTAGAGGGGTCGACCCCCCTTGCCCATTCCCCTATAAATAGAGGGGTGAGGGGAGGGCTGCTCTACACAACCTAAGGCGCAGCCCCTCCCCTCCCCAACACCTCTCCTCCTCCGTTACGTGCTTGGCGAAGCCCTGTCGGAGTACTGCTGCACCAACACCACCACGCCGTCGTGCTGCCGTTGGAGCAATCTTCCTCAACCTCTCCTTCCTCCTTGCTGGATCAAGACGGAGGAGACGTCGTCCGTCTCGTACGTGTGTTGAATGCGGAGGTGCTGTCCGTTCAACACTTGGTCATCGGTGATCTGAATCACGGTGAGTACGACTCCATCATCACCATCCCCTTGAACGCTTCCGCACTCGATCTACAAGTGGTATGTAGATGCAATCTCTCTCCCATGACTCGTTGCTTAGATGAACTCATAGATGGATCTTGGTGAAACTGTAGGAAAAATTTTAATTTTCTGCAACGTTCCCCAACATGAATTTCATCAGTCAGATCTTTTCCAAGATCAATTTCAAATCATTTTCATTGTTGCCTCAACCTCTCCGCTTTTCGTTCCCCCAGAGTGCCTTAACAATTTTGGTGGTGTTTCTCATTGTTATTTGAAGATCGAAGAAGAGTTTTTCCTCTAAATCTTGCCCGTTCTCTCAAAGACTCGTGGTTCTAGTTTTATGCTATCATCTCGAATTATTCCATTTGTCAGATATTCTTTTCTTACCCATCCGGAGTATGTCAGGAGTTGTTTTCTCGTTTCTTTTCATCAGAGGCCATCATTCCATAAGAATTCTTCGTCCTCACATTTCAGCTACCGTTATCCAATTATCCCGGTGCTTCGTTCAAGTGCTCTTCATTCAGTTCGAATTCTTCCCGTTCCCTTGTATCTAAACCCCCTCGAGCATATTAGTTCTTCTAAGTCTTCCCTGTGATTCATTATCTTTCATCAGTCATTTTCAAATTCTTACGGGGGTTCGTTCAAGATTCTTTGTCCTTGATTATCATTGTAATCCATTCGTTCTTTCCAATCATACCGGTGGTTCAGTAAGACCTTCTCAGGTTTGCGCTATGTCACTCCTCAATCCTTTGCAAGAGAAATAAGTAGTATGCAAAATCCATTGCTTCTCATCAATTTAATTTGGTGAGGATAGCATAACGTAATCTTATTCATATTTCCTCAAAGTGATTAATCCCTTCCTTCAGAGTTTGTTCTTGAGGAATAAATTCTAGTTCCAAGTGTGTTCATATTTTCTTTTACGGAGTTCAATTTCCTCGGCCATTTCGTCGGAACCTGCATCTAAATCACTACAAGGCTTTAATCTTATTCTTTTCATCCTTCAATTCTATCTCATTGTCCTTTTGTCACCGGAGTTCTTCATGGTGGTTCTTCATGATTTAATTCATTCTTCAAGAGTTCATCAAGATTTTGTTAGTGGAGTTCAAGTATCTTTTCTTCTCGCGTCTCGAAGTGCAAATAATTGTCCGTTTTCTTTTGAAGTGGAGCTTTGCATTTCTTCGTTCTTCTCACGTATTCAGACATTTGGTTGTGGTATAATTTCACCTCAAGTTTTGAGTTGTTTTTGGTAAGTCCACAACAAGCTTATTCTTTCGTTGTTGATTTTCTCAACAACTCCGTTCAACCCCTCCTTCTAAGTTCTTTTCATTCAATTCATTCAATTCTTCTGGAGGCATTGCATTGGTCATCTCATCAAGTGCCATCCCATCTTGTGAAGTTCATGTTCTATTCCTTCCATTTTTAGTCGGAGTGCTGCCCAAATTCTTTTATTCATTCCTTTTCTATCTTTTCCTAACCGGAGTGGTTTCAGAGTCTATCTTGTTTCCATGAGCTTTTGATTCTTGTCATACTCGTCATTCGTCTTTTCTATCGAGTGCTCTCGACCTTGTTCATCTTATCTCTTGCACTCTTGCTTCACCTCATCCTCTTTCTCTTCCATCTCGTTCCTAAGATCTCGGGACGAGATCTCTTGTTAGTAGAGGAGAGTTGTAACGCCCCGGATTTGATGCGCCAGGTGTCTCCCAATTATTCGCCATCGTTTCCAAGTCATTTGCTTGCGTGCTGCATTTTTTCATGTCATCATGTGCATCTCATTTTGCATACGTGTTCATCTCATGCATCCGAGCATTTTCCCCGTTGTCCATTTTGCAATCCGGCACTCCTATGTCATCCGGCGTCCCCTTCTTGTCTCTTATCGTGAGAGGGTGTTAAACATTCTTGGAATGGACCGAGGTTTGCCAAGCGGCCTTGGTACACCACCGGTAGACCGCCTGTCAAGTTTCGTGCCATTTGGAGTCCGTTTGATACTCCAACGGTTAACCGGGTAACGGTAAAAGCCTCTTTTGTGTGCAGCCCAACACCCCTCCAAAGTGGCCCAATAACCCATCCAAACCCCATCCATGCTCTCGGTCGTTCGATCAGGATCGTGTGGGCGAAAACCGCACCTCATTTGGAGTCTCCTAGCTCCCTCTACCTATAAAAAAGCCTTCCCCCGTCAAAATCTCGGATGAAATAGACCCCAAACCCTAGCCCCCTTCTTCCTCCGCGCGCCGGAAACGTCCGCCCGGCGCCGGACACGTCCGCCGCCGTCCCTTGACGAATTGCCATTCACCACGTCGCCCGCGCTGCTCTCCACCGCGCTGGCCCGATCGGGCCCGAGGCTGGCCCCGCGGCCCGGTCTCCGCGCGCCGCGACCCGTCTCCTCCTGCCGCGGGCCCGCGCCCGCTCCTCCGCCCGACGCCGCCACGGCGCGAGCCCGCGCCTGCCGGATCTCCGCCGCCCGCAGCCGCCTTTCCCCGCCGCCGAACGCCACCGCATCCCGCGGGCGCCGCCCCGCGCCTCGCCGCCGCACCTCGCCGGCGCGGCTCCCACTCCGTGCACCGCCGCCCCGCCCGGATCCGGCCGGGACCGACCCGGCCCCGCCGCCCCCGACCCTGCCGGCGCCTCCTCCGTGCCACTACGTCATCCCTTCTCCGACATGCCTCGACTTCCGTGCGCCCAGATCTGGATCGGATACGAAACCCTAGGGTTGACCCGTTTTCCTCCAAGTCCTTTTCTGTTATTTTTTTTAGCCATGTTCATCGCATCATAACTCTGCATCCGTAGCTCCGTTTCATACACATGATATATCGTATTGTTCACCATGAGATGCTATTCATTTCGTTCCATTGTGCCATGCTTGTTTGACCTCATCTTGATGCCCTAATTATTGTTGCAAGAGTGCTATATGATGCTATCTGCTGTGTGTTAACAGAACTTGCTATTTTGTCTTTTTCATTGCATTTTGTGTGCGCATCCTATGAACTTGATGTCTACATGAATTTTGAGTTACATCATTCCAACTTTGTAGTGGTGCAATCCATGTATTTTTTCGAGTCTTGTAATGGGTGCATCGAGCTCGTGAAGTAGGGTACTTGCTGTTACTATTTTGCTAGGCTGAATCTGCTATATCATGATGCTATGTAAACCTGCTGCTACAAGTCATTCTATGCATAATCTGGAGATGTTCACTAAGGATGATTTGTTATACATGTCATGCTCCATCCATCCATTGCCCTGGTTGCATTTATATCCTGCCGTAGCTTCTTGTAATCCTGCTCTCAATTTGCTTAATAATGTTGCTGTCAGCCTGTTAACATTAAGTTCACTTTTGCCATGAGCTTTGCTAGTGGTCCATGCACCCTATGAACTTGCTCTCGCCATGTTTAGCTTCATTAACATGTATTCTTACTGTTGGTTACTTTTACATGCCATGTATTGCTCTTTGGTGAGTGGTACGATCTCACCAACATGCCTACTTATTGTTGTTCCTGCCATGTCTGAACCTGCCATATTACTTGCCATGTTTGCATGGATGCTACCATCTTTTCTGTTGATCTTTGGAATAAGTTCATTAAAGGACTTTTGTTCTCTGTCTTTAGTACTAGAATTATATGCATTTGTTTGCCGTGATAAGTTCCTGTAGCATGTTGGTTGATAGCTCTAAACATTGCAACCTGATGTTATTCCTGCCAAGTCTGTAAACTGTTATAATTTGCAATCTTGTCATGTCCTTTTGAGCATGTTCTAGTGATTTCTGGAGATAGATCAGTGTTCATGTTTTGTCATGCTTTACCTGTACTTCATGCCCATGGCTTTTGTTTTCACGTTGATATGCTGTAGCATAGTGTTTTGATGCTTGCTAGATGCCTAGTTGCTGTTTTGGACAGCTTGTCCTTTAAACTTGTTTCATGTGTATGTGTTGAACCGTTGCTCCGTTTTGAGTGTGCTCTATATGAAACTTTCTTAGAATTGCATGTAGTTTCCTATTATCATGTTGCGTCCTTTTTTTAGAGTGTTTGCTTGATGTTTGGATGCCTTTTGCATCAATGCCATGCTTAATTTGTTTTGCTCATATCTTCTAGGCCGTAGCTCCGAACTAAATGAACTTTATATGTAACTTGACTAGATTTGCGTGTAGATCATCTTGGTGCATCTTAACTTGATGTTTAACAACTTGAACATAAGGTTTATTTTGTTCTGGACCAATTTCTAAATTTGCATATGAGCACTTACCGGAATTGTTATATGTTGTTTCCGGCCTCATTTAAACTTGCCTTGATGTGTTGCTCTTGTTTGCATCATCTCTTGCCATGAGTAGCTTCATGTAGCTTTGTCATGCATCATGTTTGGTTGTGCATCATGTCATGTATATGTGTTGTGTGTTTACCTTGTTGTTTGCTTCTTTCCAGTTGTGCTCTTTCTCGTTAGTTCCTGTTTCGTTGCGATCGTGAGGATTCGTTCGTCTACGCTTGGTTCGTCTTCGTGGATTCATATTCTTCATGGACTCCTTGTTCCTAGCGGGATTCCAGGCAAGATGACCGTTACTCTGGATCTCACTACTATCATTGCTATGTTAGTTGCTTCATTCTATCGCTATGCTGCGCTACCTATCACTTGTTCTTCAAGCGTCCCAATTTGCCATGTCAGCCTCTAACCTTTTGACCCTTCCTAGCAAACCGTTGCTTGGCTATGTTACCACTTTGCTCAGCCCTTCTTATAGCGTTGTTAGTTGCAGGTGAAGTTGAAGATTGCTCCATGGTGGATAGGATTATGTTGGGATATCACAATATCTCTACTTAATTAATGCATCTATATACTTGGTAAAGGGTGGAAGGCTCGGCCTTATGCCTGGTGTTTTGTTCCACCCTTGCCGCCCTAGTTTCCGTCATACCGGTGTTATGTTCCTTGATTTTGCGTTCCTTACGCAGTTGGGTGATTTATGGGACCCCTTAACAGTTTGCTTTGAATAAAACTCCTCCAGCAAGGCCCAACCTTGGTTTTACCATTTGCCTCACCACCACCTACATCTTTCCCTTGGGTCGGCCAACCCGAGGGTCATCTTTATTTTAGCCCCCCCGGGCCAGTGCTTCTCCAAGTGCTGGTCCAAACCGAGCGATGTCCGGCGCCCCCTGGCAACTAGGGTCTATGCCAACCCGATGTCTTGCTCACCCGGTGTGCCCTAAGAACGAGATATGTGCAGCTCCTATCGGGATTTGTCGGCACATCGGGCGGCTTTGCTGGTCTTGTTTTACCATTGTTGAAATGTCTTGTAAACCGAGATTCCGAGACTGATTGGGTCTTCCTGGGAGAAGGAATATCCTTCATTGACCGTGAGAGCTTGTGATGGGCTAAGTTGGGACACCCCTGCAGGGTATAAACTTTCGAGAGTCGTGCCCGCGGTTATGTGGCAGATGGGAATTTGTTAATATCCGGTTGTAGATAACTTGACACCAGATTCGAATTAAAACGCATCAACTGTGTGTGTAGCCGTGATGGTCTCTTCTCGGTGGATTCTGGGAAGTGAACACGGTCTTTGGATTATGTTTGACGTAAGTAGGAGTTCAGGATCACCTCTTGATCATTGCTAGTTTCACGACCGTTCCGTTTGCTCTCTTCTCGCTCTTATTTGCGTATGTTAGCCACCATATATGCTTAGTCGCTGCTACAACCTCACCACTTTACCCCTTCCTTTCCCATTAAGCTTTGCTAGTCTTGATACCCATGGTAATGGGATTGCTGAGTCCTCGTGGCTCACAGATTACTACAACAATAGTTGCAGGTACAGGTTATGCGATGATCTTGACGCGAGAGCGATGTTCCTTGTTTTGGAGTTCTTCTTATGCTTCTTCTTTGATCAGGGGATAGGTTCCTGGTCGGCAGCCAGCAGGGCGGATGTCGTTTGAGTTTCTGTTTGTGTTTCATCCGTAGTCGGATGGTGCTCTTATGTAAGATGGTGTTGTATTCGTGTGGCATTGTATGCCTTATGTATGTATCCCTATCTATTATGTAATGTTGATGTAATGATATCCACCTTGCAAAAGCGTCTTCAAAATGCGCTTCTACCCTTGGTGGGACCTTCGAGTTCCTTTAGGATAGGGTCGCATCTTGGGCGTGACATGACCGACACGTGGCATCCACCATAACGGAACGCCGTTAAGCTATCGGGTCGGGTTATGGATCCGATAACCCATTAACAGCCCCGACCAATGGGGATTTTCCACGTGTAATATCATCATTGGCTAGAGGAAACACATGTCGGCTCATCGTTGGGACAGATGTCATCCACTCATTGGACAGAAGGCGCCTATGATACGTCGACATGTGGCACGGCCAATCAAGTTTAAATGGTCCGACCCAACTAAAGGCCCACAAGATCTTGCGGCCCATAATGGGCCGGCCCAGTTAAAGGCCCACGATATTTTGCAGACTATAATGGATGGCCCAGCTAAAGGCCCACAAGATTTCGCGGGCCATAATAGGCCGGCCCAGGTAAAGGCCCACAAGATTTTTGTGTGCCATAATGGGCCGACCCAGGTAAAGGTCCACAAAATTCTTGCGGATCATAATGGGCCGGCCCAGCTAAAGGCCCACGAGATTTCGCCGACAGTAATGGGCCGACCCAGCTGTAGGCCCACAAGATTTTGAGGACCCTAGTAGGCCGGCCCATTAACTGGCTGCCATGTTTTGGGCCAAATGCCGGCCCATAATTGATCCGGTCCATTAATGGCCTGCCACGTTCCGTGCCTAATAATGGCCCATATAAGATCCGGCCCGTTAAAAGCCTCCCACTTTCTGGGCCAAATCACGGCCCAGATCATGTCCAGCCTTTAAGAGGCTTTGGGCTCAATTATGGCCCATATCAGATTCGGCCCGTTGACTGGACGCTATGCTTTTGGGCCCACTTGCTAATGGCCCATTTAGTAATTCGGCCTAATATTAGTTTCGGCCTGTTAAGGGCCCATTTAACATTTTGGCCCTATTTTAATTTCGGCCTATTAAAAGCCCGTCATATAGTTGGGCCTAACTACGGCCCGGTTTGTATCCGGCCTGCTCGCAGCCGATATCTGATTGGGCCAAACAAGGATCGAGACAACTTTGGCCTATTAAAAGCCCGTGAATTGATTCGCATAATCATGGGCCGGGGTCCATTTCGGGCTGCCGCCGGCCCGTGAGCTATTCGGCACGTTTCAGGCCCAGCCTACTTCTCAGCCTCCTAAAAGCCCATTGAGTTTTCTTGCGAAAAGAGGGCCGGGGGTTACTCGGCCTATTAAAGGCCCGAATCTACTAGTGAGCCAGTTTGACGGGGCCCATGATGCGGATCATACATCGTGATTGCATGACGGCCCGATTATGTACCGTAATTTTACGGTTTGGCCTGTTTACTGCAAAGACAGGATATATATACAGTAAAATAACTACAACATCGTGAATACGAAAAAACCTAGACTATACAATAAAGAAATTATGGCATATTACATCCACTGGGCATCAAAGTTCGCCACTATGATAATAAAGCACAAGCAGACAGCAGATTACATACACTGGGCATCAAAGATCGCCACCAGTGCAAATAAACACGTCGAGAAAATAATATACAAAACCGACAGCAATTCGATAGAGTTCAAGAAAGGTTAGCCCTGCTGGGGAGCTGCAGCGCAAGTAGCTGAGCAAGATGATGAGACTGCGCTTGTTCAACACTTATATCTTCCTCACTCTGAAAGATAAACAAGCAGACAGATGACAGGTTTTGCACATAAAAGTATTAGTGCTGACAATTCATCACATTTCTTACCGACGAATAAAGTGACACAGTTTAAAATTGCATTAACACAATATGGTATTGTGCAGGTCAAGACATGGCAGGAAATGACATTGTGAAGGAGTTGGCAGCTTCACGACAGCACTGGATTACAGATCAAGAACTCACAAGTATCAATGGTTAGTGTGCTGTCAATTTATCCCATTTCAGATTGGCAAATAAAGAGATGGTTTAAATAATAGTACAATGATATGACATTGTTCATAGTTAAGACATTGCAAAATATGACATTGTGCTGTAGTGGGTAGGTTCACCACACCACTAGATTACGGATGAAGAACAGAAGCATACATGCAGTGCAAAAGAAGATCACTTACTCTGTATAGTTTAATTTACATGGTATGAAGAAGGAACTTGGTTGTACAACTGAAAACTTAAATTGAGAAGGACAAACTTTTGTTTATGAGCTACATAATAAACTTTAAACATGCAATTTGATGCAAACACAAAAAATAAACACCTGTTGCAGTCATGCCTAACCAAATATACACAACAAAGTTTGAAGGCTTGAGAAGGACAAACTTACATTACTGGTAAAGACAGGCTCTATAAAGCCCTTGTCCATGCTGATGGGGGGGGGGGGGCAATTCAAGAAGTTTAGCACAAAATCTTCTTCATAAGCATTGCCTTTATTCTACATTTTGTTAAGAGTAAATATAGATGTGATAATATACGATAAAATGGAGAATATTTAAGATAAGATGAAGAGTGATGCTACATAACCAAGTAGCTATAAATGTATGTGCAGCGATGCATGCAAAAGGCACAGCCAAGAGCAATGCACAGCTAAACTTCATCAGTACCAACCTTATGGTAAGAGTAAATATTGATCTGATGTGTAGAAGATGGAAGGCAAAGGAAAGTAAGCTGCAGAGTGGTGGTACATGAACAACTACCTATCAATATAAGTACACTGATAAAGGACAGCATGTACTTACAAGAACAATGCAGAGCTAAAAAAATTCATTGGCATTGGATATATTCTACACTAATGTAACCATTCATACAGATCAGATAATTTGGAGCAAACAATTGATAAGCAAGCTATCATGCATACTGCTGTCACATAATCAACCAGGTATGTATGCAAGTACAGTGATACAGGACAACAGGTACTAACAAGAGCAAAGCAGCGAGCAACATATTTGCGATATCCCGTCGTTCTTTTCAAACCGGAATTCTTCTTCGAGCTGATTTCTTGCAAAAAAGATCTGTAAGGCACATGCGGAAAAGTAGAAGTTCAAATTGTCATGTGATTTCATAGACAGTACCTCATCCTGGGAACGAGACCAGTGCATAACAAGGTTTTTCCATTCAATGTCTTCTAAATTTAGCACAGGAGACTTCACCGGAAATTTGTTTATAGACTTGCCATCAAAGTGTGTTTTCCTCAGGTAACACCGATACTGCTGCAATGCTTTCTTGAAAAGCACAAGCAAGCTTTGCTCGTCATGACTATCCAGATTGACCCTCACCTAGTTACAACAATGTAATGTAAATCATTGATGTGTTTGATCAGCAGAAAACAGGAAAATAATAACCATGAATAATAACACTTACACGTAAGTTGGACAGGAAGATGTGAAAATGGTGTTTGTCTTCACTATAATCTTCCCATGATGGGAATATATGCACGTAGTCCCTAACAACATTGAAAGCATTGTCTTTTAAACTGGGAATAAATGGAATGGGTTTCCAATCTGCAGGAATTGGCCGTTTCTACAGTTGGGATAGGTCTTCGGCCAGTGGACTTGTTGTACTTTTTGCTGGAGTGGGATTTTTCTGTGGTACGGCTGGTGCTATGGCAGATGAAATCGGTATACCTTTTGCTGGAGTGCAGGTCCTGTGTGGTGGGGCTAGTGGTGTGGCCAGTGAAGTATGGGTACAGTCTGCTGGAGTCGATCCTATGTTTTGTGTCACTGGTTGTACAGCCAATATAAGTGGGGCGCTGTGTGATTTCTCTGGCACGACCACGGTTTTGAATGACTTTGCTGGTGCTCCTTCAGGTTCGGCAATCACCCTCTTCCTTTTTGATGTCTGATGCACAAGAACAGCATTTGAGTGGAAAAACATGGTATGACAACAGATGGAATATGTATTAATAATGGATGGGCATGTCATCTCGAGTTATATGATGAGTAAACTAAGCAGATGGTGGTGCAACAAAGTAGAAGAAATGCAAGACAACATATGCAAGATACGCGCAATCAATAAAACCTCGCCAAATTAGAACAGGCACCTTGATGGGTGAACAGGACAGGCCATCTGCCTTTGACTCCTCGAGGTTAGAATAGTCATTAGGATGATATTCTGAACAAGAATCAACAGGTGGGGAGCGTACGAGTTTCATTGCTTCCAGAATGGCACTCAATGCCTTGGTGCCAATTTTGTAAGTCATTGCAGTTTTCCACAACATTCTTCTGATGCGCGGATTCTGATATTCACTGTAATTGCGTATAATATCTAAGAACCATGAAAACATAAATAGTTGTGAGATTATCTTTGTAATGCAGATGATATTCTAATATAGGGGCGCCCCTGTAAACACTTATGTGCTATCGCTGGATTCTGATGAGAGAGCTCATGTGTGCTGTAATATCGTGCGTGCATTTATATAATCTGGCACAAGTACACAAAAAAAGGCTCTAGAAGTAAGGATAGCTGGCAGATGATAGGTTCATAATATACTGTATAGAGAGTTTATTGCCAAACCATGATAACAAGAGCACACAACAACTAGGCAGATCATAGTGTACATAACAGGGGTACACCATAACCACGATATATAAATCGGGAAAGTGGAACTGGCTTGAAAATACAGTGTTGTATTGCCGCTAGTAATTGAAAGTCTATCGATCACGTACAGGCCAGCACTATCAAACATGGTAAAGAAGAGCAAGCAGATTTTGGATAATAAAATGTTGGTTGCGCAGTGCCCACACAAGATGAACCAGAGCGCATTAAGAATGCAACTCCCAACTGTCTCTCGACCATTTCAGGCGGTTGGATGAAGATCCTACGTCTCCTAACCCTTCTTCTTCCTCGTCTCTTAATTCTTCCCATACAGAACACCGCACGGGCCGCCGGCCGGACCACCGGCCCCCACCGCCTGTGTTCCTCTGCGACCCCCACCCCTACCCACGTCGAGTTTTCTTTGTTCGGCGAGGCCCCACAACCACCCGAGCCCCTTGGATCGCACCGGTGAACTCCGGCGAGCTCTGAAAAATCGACTGACCCAATTTTGAAATTTAGTCTACTGTGATTTAACTACTGTGGAATATAAAAGGGGAAAACCATAAGCATTGGGGGTATAGTGTTGAGCGTGCCATGGCGGATCTGAAGGTGCAAACTGGACAAAGGAAACTTCGCAACCAAGACAAGAAATCAGAGTAAAGCAGTGGTGATCTATTTTCTTGCTACGATAAATAAGTTGAGCATATACGAAAGAGTACCGCCTCTGGTGCGGCGCCGTGTACGCATCTGGTGAGAATTTGATGGTGCTGCAGTAGCGATGGCTGTCAGCAGCGTGGAAGCAGATCTAGGAGGGTAGACGATGGCGGTGGGGCGCGGTGGATGAGACGGTCGTAGGAGCGGCGCCGGCAAGGTGGACGACGGCGGGGATGAAGCGAGAGGACGGGATGCAAGGATCCCGGTCCGAAGGCGTGGATGAGAGAGGTCGATCTCTTGTAACGGACGACAGCGTCGGGGTATCAGCTCCGGCATGGTGGAGGAGGACGGCGGTGGATGGGGTGGCGGACGGCGGCGGACGGAGGAGGGTGGGGTGGTGAGGGAGTCCTGGAGTAGGGGGTGTCCAGATAGCCGGACTATCATCATCGGCCGGACTCCAAGACTATGAAGATACAAGATTGAAGACTTCGTCCCGTGTCCGGATGGGACTTTCCTTGGCGTGGAAGGCAAGCTTGGCGATACAGATATGTAGATCTCCTACCATTGTAACCGACTCTGTGTAACCCTAGCCCTCTCCGGTGTCTATATAAACCGGAGGGTTTTAGTCCGTAGGACACACAACCATTACAACAATCATACCATAGGCTAGCTTCTAGGGTTTAGCCTCCTTGATCTCGTGGTAGATCCACTCTTGTACTACCCATATCATCAATATCAATCAAGCAGGAGTAGGGTTTTACCTCCATCGAGAGGGCCCGAACCTGGGTAAAAACATCGTGTTCCTTGTCTCCTATTACCATCCGCCTAGATGCACAGTTCGGGACCCCCTACCCGAGATCCGCCGGTTTTGACACCGACATTGGTGCTTTCATTGAGAGTTCCTCTGTGTCGTCACCAATAGGCTTGATGGCTCCTTCAATCAACAACAACGCAGTCCAGGGTGAGATTTTTCTCCCCGGACAGATCTTCGTGTTCGGCGGCTTTGCACTGTGGGCCAATTCACTTGGCCATTTGGAGCAGATCGAAAGCTACGCCCCTGGCCATCAGGTCAGATTTGGAAGCCTAAACTTCATGGCTGACATCCGCGGAGATTTGATCTTCGACGGGTTCAAGCCACAGCCGAGCGTGCCGCACTGTCACGATGGGCACGATCTAGCTCTGCCACCGGACAGTACCCTGGAGGCCGCACATGAGTCCGCTCTGACCCATAGTTCGGAGCAGACCGCACAGATCGAGGACAGGTGGCTGGAGACCGCCTCGGGAGCTGCAACTTCTACGGCGATGGAGCCGAATACTGACCTTGTCCCTTATAAAGCTCGTGACTCCGAGGCGCCGGACTCCTTGCCGGACTCCGAACCTCCCGCGCCCCTGCCAATCGAATCCGATTGGGTGCCGATCATGGAGTTCACCGTCACGGACATCTTTCAGCACTCACCCTTTGGCGACATCCTAAATTCGCTAAAGCATCTCTCGTTATCAGGAGAACTCTGGCCGGACTGCGGTTAGGATGGTTGGGATGCGGACGACGAAGAAATTCAAAGCCCACCCACCACCCACTTTGTAGCCACTGTCGACGATCTAACCGACATGCTAGACTACGACTCCGAAGACAGCGACGGTATGGACGACGATGCCGGAGACGATCAAGAACCAATGCCTACAGGGAACTGGAAGACCACCTTGTCATACGACATATACATGGTGGACACCCCAAAGGATGGGGACGACAAAGAAGCAGCGGAGGCAGATTCTTCTAAGAAACAACCCAAGCGCCGACGTCAGCGGCGCCGCTCTAAATCCCGCCACAGTAAGAATGGAGATTCCGGCACCGGAGATAATAACACCCCAGAGAGTGCCGAAGACAACCCCCTCCAGCAAGATTCAGCGCAGGAGGACGGGGAAGCCAGCCCTCAAGTGAGAGCGGCAGACGAGGAGGATGAAAACTACATGCCTCCCTCCGGAGACGAGGCAAGCCTCAACGACGATGAATTCGTCGTGCCAGAGGATCCCGTCGAACAAGAGCGTTTTAAACGCAGGCTTATCGCCACGGCAAATAGCCTAAAGAAAAAGCAGCAACAACTTCAAGCTGATCAAGACCTGCTGGCCGACAGATGGACCGAGGTCCTCGCGGCCGAAGAGTATGAACTCGAACGCCCCTCCAAGAGCTACCCAAAACGCAAGTTGCTCCCCCGACTAGAGGAGGAAGCATACAAACCTTCATCACCAGCGCACAATACGGCAGACCGACCACCCCGTGGTCGCGACAGAGAGGCATCTAGGCCCTCCATGAGGACCGTACCCCGGCACCGCTCGAAAAGTACGACGCCACGAGGGAATGCGCCGGACTTGCGAGATATATTGGAGGACAAGGCAAGACAATCCAGATCTATCTACGGATCACGTGGGCGCCCCACAACCCAAGACGACTACCGTCGCGCCGGATACAGCAACTCCGGCCGGGCCGAACACAGCAGACAACACTCTCTTGATCTACGTCGTGATATTGCTCAGTATAGAGGCGCCGCACACCCACTATGCTTCACAGACGAAGTAATGGATCATCAAATCCCTGAAGGGTTTAAGCCTGTGAACATTGAATCCTACGATGGCACAACAGACCCCGCGGTTTGGATCGAAGATTATCTCCTTCATATCCATATGGCCCGCAGCGACGATCTCCACGCCATCAAGTATCTCCCACTCAAGCTTAAAGGACCAGCTCGGCATTGGCTTAACAGCTTGCCCGCAGAGTCAATTGGGTGTTGGGAGGACCTGGAAGCCGCATTCCTCGACAACTTCCAGGGCACATATGTGCGACCACCAGATGCCGATGACCTAAGACACATAATTCAGCAGCCAGACGAATCGGCCAGACAGTTCTGGACACGGTTCTTAACAAAGAAAAATCAAATCATCGACTGTCCGAATGCAGAGGCCCTCGCAGCCTTCAAACATAACATCCGCGACGAGTGGCTGGCCCGGCACCTAGGACATCCGCGGGGACTTGATCTTCGACGGGCTCGAGCCACAGCCAAGCGTGCCGCACTGTTACGATGGGCATGATCTAGCTCTGCCGCCGAACAGTGCCTTGGTAGCCGCACACGAGTCCGCTCCGGCTCTTAGCTCGGAGCCGATCGCCCAGATCGAGGACCGGTGGTTGGACACCGCCTTGGGGGCTTCAACTTCCACGACAATGGAGCCGAACACTACCCTTGTCCCTCACGAAGCTTGTGACTCTGAGGTGCCAGACTCCTTGCCGGGCTCCGGACCTCCCGCGCCCCTGCCAATTGAATCGGATTGGGCGCGGTTATGGAATTCACCGCCACGGACATCTTCCAACACTCGCCCTTTGGCGACATCCTAAATTCGCTAAAGCATCTCTCGCTATCCGGAGAGTCCTGGCCGGACTATGGCCAGGATGGTTGGGATACGGACGACGAAGAAATTCAGAGCCCACCCACCACCCACTTTGTAGCCACTATCGACGATCTAACCGACATGCTAGACTATGACTCCGAAGACATCGACGCTATGGACGACGATGCCGGAGACGAACAGGAACCAGCGCCTACAGGGCACTAGAAGACCACCTCGTCGTACGACATATACATGGTGGACACCCCAAAAGACGGGGACGACGAAGAAGCAGCGGAGGCAGATTCTTTAAAGAAGCAGCCCAAGCGCCGGCGTCAGCGGCGCCGCTCTAAATCCCGCCACAACAAGAATGGAGATTCCAGCACAGGAGATAATAATACCCCAGAGAGTGCCGAAGATAATCCCCTCCAGCAAGACTTAGCGCAGGAGGATGCAGAAGCAAGCCCTCACGAGAGGGCGGCAGACGAAGAGGTCGAGGATTATAACTATATGCCTCCCTCCGAAGACGAGGCAAGCCTCAACGATGACGAATTCGTCGTCCCCGAGGATCCCGTCGAACAAGAGCGTTTCAAGCGCAGGCTTATCGCCACGGCAAATAGCCTAAAGAAAAAGCAGCAGCAGCTTCAAGCTGATCAGGACCTGCTGGCCGATCGATGGACCGTGGTCCTCGCGGCCGAAGAGTATAAACTCGAACGCCCCTCCAAAAGCTACCCAAGACGCAAGTTGCTCCCCCGACTAGAGGAGGAAGCGTACATACCTTCCTCACCAGCGCACGATACGGCAGATCGACCACCACGTGGTCGCGACAAAGAGGCATCCAGGTCCTCAACCAAAACCATACCCCGGCATCGCTCCAAAAGTACGAAGCCAAAAGGGAACGCGCCGGACTTGCGGGACGTATTGGAGGACAAAGCAAGGCAATCCAGATCCATCTACGGATCACGAGGGCGCCCCACGACCCGCGACGAATACCGTCGCGCCGGATACAATAACCCCGGCCGGGCCGAACACAGCAGACAACACTCTCTCGAGCTGCGTCGTGATATTGCTCAATACAGAGGCGCCGCACACTCGCTATGCTTCACTGACGAAGTAATGGATCATCAAATCCCTGAAGTGTTTAAACCCGTAAACATCGAATCCTACGATGGCACAACAGACCCCGCGGTTTGGATCAAAGATTATCTTCTCCACATCCATATGGCCCGCGGCGACGATCTCCATGCCATCAAGTATCTCCCACTCAAGCTTAAAGGACCATCTCGGCATTGGCTCAATAGCTTGCCCACAGAGTCAATTGGGTGTTGGGAAGACCTTGAAGCCGCATTCCTCGACAACTTCCAGGGCACCTATGTGCGGCCACCAGATGCCGATGACCTCAGCCACATAATTCAGTAGCCAGACGAATCGGCCAGACAATTCTGGACACGGTTCTTGACAAAGAAAAACTAAATCATCGATTGTCCGGATGCAGAGGCCCTTGCAGCCTTCAAACATAACATCCGCGACGAGTGGGTAGCCCGGCACCTGGGACAGGAAAAGCCGAAATCCATGGCAGCCCTCACATCACTCATGACCCGCTTATGTGCGGGAGAGGACAGCTGGCTAGCTCGCAGCAACAACCTCAGCAAAAATGCTTGCAGTCCGGATACTAAGGACCACAATGGCAGGTCGCGTTGAAAAAAAAACAAACGCCGCGTTAACGGTGATAACAATGAGGATACGGCAGTCAACACCGGATTCAGAGACTCTAAACTCGGTCAGCGGAAGAAGCCATTCAAAAGAACTACTCCGGGTCCGTCCAATTTGGACCGAATACTCGACCGCTCTTGCCAGATACATGGCACCCCCGAAAAGCCAGCTAATCACACCAACAGAGATTGTTGGGTATTCAAGCAGGCAGGCAAGTTAATTGCCAAAAACAATGACAAGGGGCTGCACAGCGACGATGAGGAAGAGACTCGGCCGCCGAACAATAGAGGACGGAAGGGTTTCCCCCCACAAGTGCGGATGGTAAACATGATATACGCAACCCATATACCCAAGAGGGAGCGGAAGCATGCACTTAGGGCCGTATATGCGATGGAGCCAGTCGCCCCGAAGTTCAATCCATGGTCCTCTTGCCCGATCACTTTTGATCAAAGGGACCACCCGACCAGTATCCACCATGGAGGATTCGCCACATTGGTTTTAGACCCAATCATCGATGGATTTCACCTCACTAGAGTCCTGATGGACGGCGGTAGCATCCTGAACCTGCTTTATCAGGATACAATGTGCAAGATGGGCATAGACCCCTCAAGGATTAAACCTACAAAGACGACCTTCAAAGGCGTCATACCAGGTGTAGAGGACAATTGTACAGGCTCAGTCACACTGGAAGTGGTCTTCGGATCCCCGGATAATTTCTGAAGTGAGGAGTTAATCTTCGACATAGTCCCGTTCCGCAGTGGCTATCACGCTCTGCTCGGACGAACCGCGTTTGCAAAATTCAACGCGGTACCGCATTATGCATACCTTAAGCTCAGGATGCCAGGCCCTCATGGAGTCATCACGGTCAACGGAAATACTGAACGCTCCCTCCGAACGGAGGAACACACAGCGGCTCTCGCGGCAGAAGTACAGAGCAGCCTTTTAAGGCAATTTTCGAGTCTGGCCATTAAACGACCGGACATGGCCAAACGCGCCCGGAGTAACATCAATCAAGACCACCTGGCACGTTCCGAACACGCGTAGCAATGCGGCCCCAACCCCAGCCCTTGCATGATTGCAAGACCAGCTCTTCGTGTACATCATTACGCTCTGGAGATACCATGGGCATAGGGGGATGGGCACGACCACGACAGGCCCAGAGTGCGGCTTGACCACACCAGGGGCTCCCAAGTGTGTCACTCTTTTTTCTTCTTTTTTTATTTTATTTTTCTACAGGACTCCTTTCACCAGAGGCTCTGTCCGGCAGTAGATCTGCCGAACTCACGATGCAACAACCAGAGAGGGACAAAGGCTACGACGAACACTCAGGTGGTCTCCATTATGAACATTAAATTTGTTAAATACACCAGTCTGCAGCCCACCCCTGGAGGGGGACATGTTTAAAATAGTCCAATCCCTTGCTTACCGCACTATTTGTATCGTTCTGCACTCATGGCAAAATTCCTTGAATAAACAATGCATCACTTTTTCGCTTATAATTGCATTCCTTTTCTTATATATGTTCATTTATGACATCTTGCATCCGCACACTCTGGTACGGCCGAATACACCAGGGGCTTATGTTCGCCACATTATGGTGTGATAAGTCCGAACACTTTCACAAGTGCGGCACCCCGAACTTATAGCACTATATGCATCGGCTCCGAATCATGTCTTGGGTCAATAGTTGGGTTTGCCCGGCTCCCATGTTTTGGTACCTTACGTTCCGTTCTGTCGGCTAAGGTAGCACTGGGAGAACCACTACGATTGCGCCCCGGTTGAGCTAGGAGAGCGCCTCAGTGGAGAAAGCTAAAACTGACTATCATGATAAGGCGAGAGTTGGTCGCTGTTCGAGAGGTCTTTTCGAGTCCTTCAAGACTTATGCCGCTTAGAGCGAGGAACCGGCTTCGTCCGGCCCAGGCGTGGATAGCGCCCCAAACTCGGTCTTCCGAATACTAGGGGCTTCGCCGAAATTTAAAATTATAGAATTCAATGGCTAAGTGAGAGTGTTCAAGCATTATAAGTCCATTGCCTTGTTCGTTGTGTTGAGCGCCTCCCTAGATGGACCCAAAAATGGGAACAAGAGTGCTCAAGTTTATCCCGAACACCCCAGCACTCGTGGCATGGGGGTTGAAGCCGACGACTTGCCATCTCTCAGATTTAATAAACGGCCGCACAGAAGGTAATATTTTAAATCAATAAGCGTTGCTTAGCGCATATGAACAAAGTTTTCAGCGCACAGGATAACACATTGCGAGTTCATTCAATAATTACATCTTTGGGGCACTCATCCGCAATCTTGCGGGCACCCTTCAGGACACTCTTATAGTACATTTTGGGCGTACGATACTCCTTGCCCGCTGGTGGTGCGTCTGTGATAAGCCTCTCAGCATCCAGCCTGCCCTAGTGCACTTTTGCGCGGGCAAGGGCCCGACGGGGACCTTCAATGCAGGCGGAGCGCTTGATGACTTCCACCCAGGGGCACACATCCACTAGCCGCCGCACGAGACCGAAGTAGCTCCCAGGCATGGCCTCTTCAGGCCATAGCCGGACTATGAGGCCCTTCATGGCCTGCTCGGCTACCTTGTGGAGCTCGACCAGCTGCTTCGGCTGGTCGCTAGGGGGCACCGGATGTCCGGCCTCAGCATACTGAGACCAGAAGACCTTCTCCGTTGAGCTCCCCTCCTCGGCCCGGTAGAATGCGGCGACATCGGACACGTTGCAAGGCAGATCTGCAAACGCCCCTGGAGAGCTCCGAATTCGGGTAAGTAACAGGTAATTTACATTCACATGCTTGCTTTGCATGAAAAATGCCTTACCCGCCGCTATCTTCTTCACCGCCTCAATCTCCTGGAGGGCCTTATGGGCCTCGGCCTTAGCGGCCTTGCCACTTTCAAGAGCCGAGGCAAGCTCGGACTCTCGAGTCTTCGAGTCGCGCTCCAAACTCTCATGCTTTTCCATGAGAGCCTGGAGCTCTTGCCGCACCTCCGCCACCCGCGCCTCCTGCTTCTCTCGCTCCGCTCATTCCACGGCCGCATTGCGTTCGGCTGCGGACACGACCTCCTTCAGGGTCGCCACCTCGTTCGTGGCCCCTGCAGTGCCCATGTTATCCTTGTTATTTCTATTGCAACCAAAATCCTTTTCTGTAAGGTACAAATTTAAAAGTGGTGTTACTCACCTTCTTTGTCCTCGAGCTGATTCTTGGCAAGGCCGAGCTCTTGCTCGGACTGCTCGAGGTCCGGCTTCAAAGCACCAACCTCTGCAGTCAGTGCGGCAGAGGTCAGCAGCGCAGCCTGCAAACCCATATTGACATAATTTTTAGCACTCCTGCGTATATCTTTTTTAGATCCTCAGTCCGATTTTTCTTTCCGAACACCGAACCGAGCATCAGGGGCTACTGTCTATGCGGTATCACATTACATATTTTAAACTTCTTACCTCAAAGCCTGTTAGAAGGCTACTGCAGGCTTCGGTCAGCCCGCTCTTGGCGAGCTGAACCTTCTGAATCACCGCACTCATGATAGTGCGGTGTTCTTCCTCGATGGAAGCGCCGTTAAGCGCCTCCAACAAGTTGTCCGGCGCCTCCGGTTGAATGGAGGCTGCCGGCGTCACGGTCTTGCCCTTCTTACGAAGGGGCCGCCTGCCGGACTCCGGAACCACTACGGGTTCCGGCATGGAGTGCGACACAAGTCTGGGAGGCTGCCTTGCGGCACCTCCGGAGCCTCCTCCTGATGGGTCCCCTCCTGGGATCCCACCTCGGCGTCGTCAGCATCGCGAGGGGTGGAGGCGGTCGGAATGGAATCCACGTCCGACGGAGCCAAGGACCCGCTTGATGAAGCGGGAAGATCATCATCGGCTGGACTACAGGTAGTGTGCGACATTAGAAGGACACTATGTGACACAAAAGAGAAATTATAAATCATTCAGGAATCTGGATACTTACGATCTTTCTGGAGGCCTGGTCCTTGAGGGCCACTCTTCGTCGCCAACGTTGGCATTGGCGGAGCTGTCCGGGGGAAGGGTCCTTCCCCTCTTGGACCCTTCGGCCTCCCCCGTTGGGGAAGCCTTCCTTTTCCTCTCTCCCCCCTCCGGGGGAGAGTCCTCTTTCTCCTCCTCGTCTTCGGGGGAGGAGTCCGCCTTGGAGCCATCGGACGATGAGTCCGATATCACCTGGCGCTGGGAACTTCTTCGAGTTTCCGTGGCCTTCTTCTTGGCCTTCTTCTCCGGCACCACATAAAGTGTCGGGACTAGCAGCCCCGTTAAACGAGCGTCCGCTGGGTCTTCGGGAAGGGGAGCCGGACAGTCTACCTGTCCGGACGTCCTCTGCCAGTCCTGTCAAAGGCATTGGGAGTTTTATATCCCACATAGAGTCAAACTATGAAAGAAAATAAGTGTCCCATAGAGGATAACAAAGCTTACCTCGCCGGCTGGGCGCTTGGTGCTGAATCCGCGGTCTTCCGTCGCGGATGCGGGGGCTTCTCCGCCCTTGAACAACACCCTCCAGGCAGCTTCGTAGGTCGTGTCGAAGAGCCCACTCAGGGTCCGGTGCTGTGCCGGATCGAACTCCCACAAATTGAAGGCCCGCTGTTGGCAGGGGAGAATCCGGCGGACGAGCATGACCTGGATCACATTGACAAGCCTAAGCTTCTTGTTCACCAAGGTCTGGAGACAGGACTGGAGTCCTGTCAGCTCCTCCGAACTGCCCCATAGCAAGCCCTTCTCTTTCCAGGAGGTGAGCTGCATGGGGATGCCAGATCTGAACTCGGGGGTCGCTGCCCATTTAGGGTCACGCGGCTCGGTGATGTAGAACCACCCCGATTGCCACCCCTTGACGGACTCCACGAAGGCCCCCTCGAGCCAGGTGACGTTGGGCATTTTGCCCACCATGGCACCTCCGCACTCCGCTTGGACGCCGTTCACAACCTTCGGCTTGACATTGAAGGTCTTGAGACACAAGCCGAAGTGGGGCTGGATGCAGAGGAAGGCCTCGCACACGACGATAAACGCCGAGATGTTGAGGATGAAGTTTGGCGCCAGATCGTGGAAGTCTAGGCCGTAGTAGTACATGAGCCCCCGGACGAAGGGATGAAGTGGGAAGCCCAGTCCGCGGAGGAAGTGGGGAAGGAATACGACCCTCTCATGGGGCCTGGGGGTGGGGATGAGCTGCCCCTCGTCGGGCAGCCGGTGCACGATGTCACTGGAAAGGTATCCGGCGCCGCACAACTTTTCGATGTGCCCCTCCGTAACGGAGGAGGCCAACCACTTGCCTCCCGCTCCGGACATGGCTGGAGAAGGTCGAGACGAGATGTGCGAACTTGGGCGCTGGAGCTCGAGTGCGCGGAGATGGATAAGCAAAGGAGGAAGAAGGCGTAGGTAAAGGGTGGATCCTTATCCCCTTATATATATAGGCGGACGAAGACTATGCGTCCCCACCGGCCTGGTAAAACTCGCTTATCTCCCAAGCTCCACCATCAATGGCGCGGTTGGGTTAACCACGTCCGTATTGATGGGGATCCCGTAATAAGGGGAACACGATCTCTGCTTCGACAAGACGTGCCAAGGAAACCGCTTCGCTAAACGCGCTGAGGTGGTATAATAAAAAATGATTCAAGAAAAGGCTTGGTAGTGGCGTGACGTCATGCCATAGAATACATCAGCAGATTGAACTTGTGCACATGTTATTCTCTCTACGATGGAATGTGGAATTTATTTTGCAGAGCCGGACACTATCATGGTGTTCACAATCTTCTATGAATTATTCGGAGGAGGAACCCGCCTTGCAATGCCGAACAATATGCGCGCCGGACTCATCGTCATTGAAGCCTGGTTCAGGGGCTATTGAGGGAGTCCTGGACTAGGGGGTGTCCGGATAGCCGGACTATCATCATCGGCCGGACTCCAAGACTATGAAGATACAAGATTGAAGACTTCGTCCCATGTCTGGATGGGACTTTCCTTGGCGTGGAAGGCAAGCTTGGCGATACGGATATGTAGATCTCCTACCATTGTAACCGACTCTGTGTAACCCTAGCCCTCTCCGGTGTCTATATAAACCGGAGGGTTTTAGTCTGTAGGACACACAACCATTACAACAATCATACCATAGGCTAGCTTCTAGGGTTTAGCATCCTTGATCTCGTGGTAGATCCACTCTTGTACTACCCATATCATCAATATCAATCAAGCAGGAGTAGGGTTTTACCTCCATCGAGAGGGCCTGAACCTGGGTAAAAACATCGTGTTCCTTGTCTCCTGTTACCATCCGCCTAGACGCATAGTTCGGGACCCCCTACCCGAGATCCGCCGGTTTTGACACCGACAGGTGGAGAGGGTGTTTTGGCGCCCACATAGTACGAATGGGGAAAAGGAAGGTAGAGAGGTAGGGGGGAACCATGTATTTAGGGCGCGCTTGTCTCAAATGCGAGGAAATTTACAAACTTAGCCCCCGTTTCAAATTTCTACTACATCACAACAACATTAGTCGGTTGGGGATAGGATGGTAATCTCGCATACACCGAATATTTGCTGACGAGAGTTTGTTTTTGGCGCCCACCGTGTATGAATATGAATCGGGGAGGGAGTCGATTTCGGCCGAGGGCACACTGTGTTTTGGCGCCCACCGTGTATGAATCCGGGTGAGAGGCGGTTACGTCATGTTTGGGTGAAATTACAAACCTACCCCTATCGAAACCTATAGAAATCCAGCAGATAGGCTTTGCGCGGCAGGGATAGGCAGTAGTGATTTCCATCTCGTAGATTTTGGTTTCGGGCGGTTACTGCGGCTTTCCCCGCTTCGTTCAAATTTTGCACAGTGCACGTTTCCCGTGCCAACTCAATTCGAATCCCGTTTGTATTCTACTATTTTTTTTCGGGCGGGATCCCTTTTCAATTGGAATTACATTCTATATACATCATTTTTATATATATACTTTCAAAAGCACAACACCATTTATACATAAATATGGTTTACAAATGGCATGATCTCAGATTCATAAGGTTGTATCCATCAATTTGTATTTTCAAATATTTGAAACCACTTTATGTTGAAATCCAATGTATGCATTCCTCGCTAACTGTCTCCAATTAATGTGTGTTTCATGCGGTTTTTTTTAACTTCTCAAACATGTATAATGTGTTTCACACACGCAACATATAGTGTAATCCCGTTTAGGCATTAATTGCATATAAACCATGCATTGTTTGTAATTGAAGAATCTATGGATCATCAATATTGATAAACTATATAACATTACACGTGTGCCCAAATTCAAATGAATATGCATGTTTGATACACCAATTTGCGTTATGATATTATCGATGTCGTGATCTCCAGTTTAAATATTTGAATCCCCTTTTATCCAGATATTCGTCTCATATAGCTATCACTCATGCTTATATATGACTATCTCTCTGGACCTATACACGTTATTGTCTCTCAGGCATCTCTTGTGCTACATGTATGTCGACAATGATCTTTTGTCTTCATAACACACTGACGGTACTCTCTCCCTCGACCTTCATCACTCTATCTCTCTCTAAGTATATCTCACTCCCTGCTATGTGTCTCTAGCTATGATTCTCCATGTGGAATCTCTTTCTCTCACACAAACACAAAACTTTGTCTCCCGGGGTCTCATTTCTCTCAACTATTCCCATGTGTGCCACTCGCACACCCCTCATACAGAGATGTCTTTCGCTCCTTAGATATGAGAACCTATCACTCTTCCTCTTCAATATCTCTTTCTCACACACAAACACAAACTCTGTCTCCCAGGATCTCATATTTCTCCATTGTTCTCTTGTATGTCGCTCAAACACACCCTCTCTCCCTAGAGATATCTTGCATTCCCTCATATGTATCTCTAGCTATCACTCTCGTTGTGAAATATCTTTATCTCTCGTAGACACAAAACTCCGTCTCTCTGGATCTCATTTCTCTCTGATATCTGTTTGTATGTGACTCACATGCACCCTCTCTCTATCTATCTCACACCCACACACATAACCCAGCCTTCTGATCCACTCGACTCCTATCTCTAGCGCACACTAGCCAGCATCTTGATCTTTCTATTTATCTGTTTCTCCATCAACCTTCTTTCTCGCCCTCACTCTTGATTCCTATCTCGCACACTACATATGTTTCTCTCTACATGCAGTCAAGTTCCCTCTCACACACATATATAACTTCACCCTTTGAACCACCCGACGGTCATCTCCGACACCCAAACTAACGGATGTCTCTCTAGCTAGCATCTCCATCTCTGTATCTATCTGTAGTTTCTCCGTCAACATTTCTTTCTCGCACGGAATCTTGCTTCCTATCACCCACACTATACATACATATACATTTATAGGTTGATCTCTTTTGCACAATCATTGCGCCTCACCCCCTCTGCTCGCCATAGATGCATGCTCCAGCCCACACCACTATCTCTTAAGACAAAAACACATGCTCAATTGTCGGGCCTTCTTCCCTGCATTCTCACATGCATGCATATTGTCATACCGATCCGTCTCTCCCATGTCGTTGATCTTAGGACTTATGTCTTCTTTCTTTTATCTCGATCATGCGCGCGCGCACACACACATCCCACGTATACATGTATACCTCTCACACATGCACGTTCAAGGTCTCTATGTCTCCATACATAGTTAATTACCCTCAATCCTAATGCCACATCGAATCGTTCTCCTCTTTTGTGCACATAACTTCCGCCTAGATGGGCAAAACACACAATCACACTTAACAATATCCTTCTAGCTACCCCCCCCCCCCCGCGCGCCTCTCACTCTTCCCCTATATCCCCGAAACCAATAAGACTATCCCTTTGTTTAATTCCCGCCTACATGCACCATCAATATATAGTAGTCTTTCTTGGTGTCTCTCAAACAAACACGTTCTCTCGATGTCGACTCCTCTCACACGCACACACCTTCTCTTCCCTCCCTACGGGCATTTTCTCTCTCGCACCCCATCGTTGGTGGCCTCTTCCATACACATCACCTCTCTATGATGAAGCCATGCACACTTAAATTACATCCGCCACAGAGGACCCCACGACACACACACACACACACACACACACATGCACGCACGCACGCACGCGCACGCCCCCACACACACTAAGACTCCATCTCTCTCACTCTCTCTCTCTCACACACACACAAACACACACACACACACACGCACCCCCCACACACACTTAGACTCCATCTCTCTCTCTCTCTCACACACACAAACTAAGACTCCATCTCTCTCTCTCTCTCTCACACACACACACACACACAAAGTAAGACTCCATCTCTCTCTTTCTCCTCTCTCTCTCTCTCACACACACACATGTACACACCCACACCACACACACACTAGGACTCCATCTCACACACACATGCTCTAGGCGGAGCATTTGTTCCTACCACCCTTCATCCAACCTTACTCGTATGATAAACAATCACCTTTATTTACTTGCATAACATGGACAGATTCCACTTTACTTTAGTAGTCAGCAAACTTATCATCTGTACCCTTATAAAAAAACAAGTTGGCGATGATGGTGTGCCTGCCATCTTGTAATACAGACCGTATGATTTATATCTGATGGATAGGAAGCAAACTATGATAATTTTACAAAAGATACCCGCACCTTTCTCCACATTATTATCTCCCGCAACCTCATTGCTCAGCAATTAAAAAAGGAATAAGTCTCTAGAACAATCTAGCTTGCATGGTGGCCGCTGCCGCCCACCGGCGCCGTCCATCCCCATGCCTCCGCCCATTCCGACCACCAGTCACCACCACGCTCCACTCCTCCTCGCCTTATCTCTCATCTTTCATTTTTTCAATGACATTCTCGAGATACCAGTTTTCCGATAAAATTCTCGAGATATCATTAGGTTTTACACATGGTATTACTCCTGCATGGGTCAATCACAACAGGTGTTTTGTAAAAAAATGCATATTGATGTTCCGTGCAATGCACGAAAATCTTGCTTGTAATTATATAACGCAAATCACGAGCAGGAAGTGACATTTTTTTGACACAACCACGCTAACATGGCCACATAAATCACGAGCAGGAAGGAGAAGGGAAGCGGGCTGTGGAGTAACTTTTTTTACCACAATTTCTTAGGAAACTGGGTGCAATAATTGAGTAGTTTTGCAAACTACCATTACTACTACACCTGAAACGGTTCAAAACCTACTCCCTTGCCAGCGCGCGCTTCCCACGTGAAATGGTCAGCGTCGCCCTAGAGCGTTAGTGCCGCATTAATGCCCGGCCAGAGCGGAGGCGACCTCTCACTGGCGCCGGCTTTGAAGTGGCGCGACGGTCGAGAGAGCGCCGCTTCCCGGTACACGCGACTGCTTCGCGTCGAGACTGGCCATAGGCCCTGTTTGGATCCATGGGTTATACTTAGTTTGAGCTAGTTGGGGCTCAAATAGCCCTAAAGTATCCAAACATGAGGATTTAAAATGGAGCAAGTTGCACCGAACCCACCAAAAAAAACTATCCCACCCAAGAGGTGCTAACTGGAGATAGTTGTGACCATTGAAAAATCACTTTTCTCTCTCCATGAAGTGCATTTATTGTCAATCTAACCCTGTCACCCAAACACCTCTTTGGCTACAGTTAGTTCCGGGTTAGTCGTGAGTTAGTCTAACCTCTAGCTAAGTTAGAGTATCAAACAGGAGCAGTATAGGACATGCAAGTTGCTCAAAGCATACAGGCAAATTCGTACGTGAAAGGATTTTTTCTTTTTGAAAACGGAACATGAAAGGAATTTTTTTAGAATGCTCTTGGCATGTCGCTAACATGTGATAGTTAACCGACCTCAATTGACGGTAGAAACGCCAGCCCGCCGCACTTTGATAGAGTAGAGGAGGGAGAAGCGATATAGGCTGCTGGATTACTAGAGATAGGTGTCACACGGAAGCCAAGAAATATGGTGATAGCGTGGGTTAGCCATGTACTAGTATGATGCAACTACACTGGGCTGCCGTGTTTCGTACTCTTCCAGTCAACTGTGGAGATGATTGGTTAATTTTATATCGCTGAATAATATTAAATATTATGAGTGCAGACGCTCCACCACGAGGTTCCTTGCTCCTTCTCGGTCGTCCGGAATCTATGTTCTTCCACTCTATTTTTTTACGTGAGCTTTGTTCATCCTTTTGCCAACACGCGAGACATCTAGCATCAAGGCACACGTGTTATGCAACGATCGTTTCATCTATATGAAGAACATGTGGCACTGGAACTACGAGACGGACATGTACCCAGGAGTGGACGTACGAACCTGAGTAATGTAGCATAGTAAGTGAAGTAGAAAGGCACAAATGGTATGAACATGCGTGGCATACAGTATGTGTTTGGTTGCGTTCTCGTCTCAGCATAGTTGTTCCCTCTTCATGCATGCTCAACTCAACACCCCTCTTCATGCATGCTTCTAGTGTATTTGTGCTAAACTAGTGTGGACTCATGCACCCTCCATACACTCTACCAAACACCCAAAAGTAGGTCGAGAAGGGAACTCTTGGGCGGCATATGTCTCTTACTACGTACTACCACTAAATGTTGTACGTGCAATGCACGGTGATGTTATGGAGTACGTGCCTAAGTACTCTACTACTACTATATTAGTTGGAGGCACATATTAACTTTTATATTTGTTTACGTGTATGCCCCGAGACCTTCCAACTAGACGTGTCTTTCTCTCCAGGTCGCACTTTGTATTGTTCATACCACTAAGTACTACTACGTGTGGTCTCCGACCCAGAAGTGGAAGAAGTGGAGACGCTCTACCACGTTGTTTTTTACGCTGGGCTCTACCACGCTGTTCATGTCCCACTCCTTTCGCTGATGTGTGGGACGCCCAGCACTTGCCGTGTTTGGCACCCTTCATCGTAAGAGTTGAAACGCTAGCATTCATCAGAAATAAAAAATAATTATAAATCGGCAGTGATACTATTTTTTTGCGAACCAATCAGCAGTGATACTATACCACGTGGTTTCCTTGCTCCTCGATATCGGAAAGAATACATGTGGGACGTCGACCATCCTGGTGCACTTGCCATGCACGCAGAACTCCAAGGGAGAGTCACCCAGGTCATCGCGCCGCAGTAACAATGACTAATGAGCCGTCAAATCACAGGCCCACTTCCCACTTTGAAGTTGCTCGGACGAAGGAACCATCATGACTTCGTTGAATTCCGCTTCTTGAAGAAAACTACTGTACCAGCAGTACTGCTAGCTACAGTATTTACTCCAACAGAGGCCTCCTTTCGTTCATAGGATAGGAATATGAAAATCATAGGAAGTGAGATGACATGCATCTCAATTCCTATAGAGAAAGAGATGCCATTTGATGCATAGGATAGGAATTTTTCCATTTATTCTAGGCTAATGTACTGGTAATTTTCTCTAAAAACTACAGTAGTAACTAGTAGTACTGGTACATGCTCGTACTCAGACACAGACACACACACTAACTACTAGTACTACTACTTCTCACATGCTGGCCAGACGCCGTCGTTCTCCTTCCCGGCTTTGTCAACGACACCCCACCGTGCTTGGATCTCCGCCGACCTCTCCGCAGCAGCGCGTGCGTCCTTTTCTTTCTTGCGGCGGCGGGCCTCTCTTTTCTTGAGTGCTTTCTGACTTTTCCGCTCCCTCTGTGTGGCTTTGGCCGCCTCTTGCTCTACCGCCCATTCGGCCTTGGCATCTTCAAATTCCTCCCACATAGTTGTCGCGAGCGGCGATGAACTCGACACGGCGGGATGCCATCGCTTCCCTACCAGTTTGTGTGTGTTCGTGGGCGGCGAGGAACTCGGCGCGGCGGGATGCCATCGCTGCCTTACCGGTTAGTGTGCGGCGCGGTGGCATGAACGACGCTAGGTGAGAGCTCTGGGGTGGAGTGGCCGGACAATCATATAGTGCATTGGTTTGTCAAGAGCTCAAGGAGAGAAGACAAAGCAAATTAGGATTCCCCTTCAATCTTGGTCATTTATTACCGAGTAAAATGAATTGGCAGTCATCGAACTTGTCTTGATAGCTCACTTTAATCATTGTATACGAGATATGGTGATTATACGGTCGCTGGCTCAGCATATAGCTCCGTATTTGTATGGTTGACCAATCAAACAGTCCGCATGCGCCTCATCAGCTCGTGTTCTTTATCTATCTACGCGGGCCTACCTGTGAATGGAGAAAGAAATACTGTAAAAACAAAAATTATGTGTATGTGGGGAATCAAACCACGGACTCGTCGCTGCAACGCACCCTCGTCAGCCAAATGAAAATGAAATACTTCGCGTCAGACACTCACGCTCACACTATCAAAGCATGCTAATGCATGCACGTCGCCCTCTAAATCAAAGTCCTGCTCAGGCGCAACGCAAACGGCGAGCCCGTCACCTGCGCACCCCGACGGTGCCTGACATTATTGTTTAGACGTTTGATGGAGGCCTACGCGAACGCCAAGCATGTATTCACCTGGCTCAACACCAACGGTCATACTCGGACCGCCTTGCTCATGTATATCGTCCATCACAACGACAATCTATAAAAGAACCTAAGGTAGAGAGGGTACTATGGTAGTATGGTACGGAGTATGTACTTTTGCGAGCGACCGATCTTAGTGCCACTGCACACCGAAACCCCTTCCATCGCTAGCGCGCGCTTCCCGCCTGAAACGGTCACCGTCTCTCCAGAATGTCAATGTTGCATTCACCGGACTTAACTGTAGGTGAAATTGGTGTGTCACTGACATGCGGGCCAGACGCCCGTTGGGCCCACATGTCAGTAACCCAAACGCATATGTAGTTAAGTCACTGAAGCAGCGTCCGCATTCACGCCCGACGAACCTACTCCGGCGCCAGTTGTCCATCCGTCTGCCGCGGCTCATTGCCATTCACCCGCTATATTAACTTGAGTCCCAGCTCCCAGCCATAGCCAAAGACCCATACTTATTCTCCTCTGGTCCCTTCCTTCTATCGGCACCACTTCAACCATGGCCTCCTAGCGCTCCGAAGCTCTATTGGATGTACTGTCATAGGAGCAGACGAGGGACATCGGCGGCTCCGCTCCGGGCGCGCTCCAAAGCTCTCTTTGACGTACTGTCACAGGAGCAAACGAAGGAGATCGCCGGCACCCCCCAGGCCGCCCTCCGCCGCTGCGACCACGAAGCCGGCGTGCATGCTCGGGCGCAGCCGACAGCGAGGAAGAGTAGTACACGGTAGGTCGCCGCCGCTCTGGTCCCGGGAAGGCCACCGCTACTCCACTCAGTCGACGCCAAGCTTGGTGGGGTAAAACATCGGCGGCCAATTAGCCGCTTGACGGCGACGTGGAGGCGGAAATCTTCATAACCTTGTGCTCCGGACGGAGGAGGAGGTTATCGAGGCGGATGAGGAGGAGGCGAAGGCAATGGCTGGCTTTCTCTGGTTCATGGCCAGACATGGTGGTCGGGCACCGACGATTGTTTAGATTAGGTCTACAGTAGGTTTAGTACGGTTTGTGCGAAATATGTAATGAATTTCATCCAGTTTGTAGGAAAAGTTTTCGAAATGTAATGAATTTCATCCGGTTAATTTGAAATTTGCTTTGTTTGCACGAATTTCGTTCGGTTAGTTCATATAGTTATCGAAAGGTATGCGGGCAGCATCGGATGGCATCCATCAGTGTCCTCAGACAGATGCCGGTGTAAATTTGTGGGCCAGCGCTGGAGATGCCCTAACTATCATGTTATAATCGCTAACAATCCTCCATTATTTTTTTGAGCCGAATCCTCCATTATTTGGCAGGGAACAGTTATCCCTCGATCAAAATCAGATCCGTGGTGTTTCACACTCCTCCCGCGTAAGAGTGTAAACTCTTGCTTACATAAAAATGGAGCAAGTGGACGGCACTGTAGCACATCATATCACTCGAACTAGCCCGCCTAATGAGCGGGAAAGGACCGCCCTCGTCATTTTGTTCTAGATTTCTATCGATCGATCGTGTGAAAATGTTACGCTTCGCAAGTTCTAAAGGAAAAGGTGGCACACTTACGACTCGTACGCGTCGCAACCCCGACAGTCCGGCGCCGCTCACCAGAGGGGACACGTGTTGTCTTGCAGTTTCACTGACATGTGGGACCGTAATTGAATAAACCGTCGATAGCCAAAATCTAATCGCTCGGCGGGCGTCGGCTGAGAAGAGAGAAACGGGGGAGGGGGAAGAGATCGCCCGCTCGCCGCGCACGGACTCCAAGAAATACATGGTGATAATGTGAGGTGGGCCATGCTGGAGTCCGGACTGCTTCCGGAGCCCGCTCTCACTGCCCTGGCCCCTCAAGACGCCAGCTGCCCGCTGCATGCATAGCAAGTAGTCCCCGCTTATGTGGAGGAGAGAGAGGCATTGACAAAGTCAAGGAGTAATAGTGGAGATAATAGCTTTCATCAAAAATAAACAATGAATACTCGTTGCTCGTCCTCTATATCGGAAAGAATGCTTTCATTCGCCGACATGTGGGACGTCGACCATCCTGGTCCACCTGCCATGCACAGAATTATCCTGGTCTACCCAGGTCGTATCGCAGGCCCAACCTTTCCCACTGTAAGTTGTTCGGACGAAGGAACCATCATGACTTCGTTGAATTCCGCTTCTTCAAGAAAACTTACTGTACCCGCAATACTGCTACCACACGCGAAGACTGGACGGCACTGTACCACGTCATATCACTGAAACCCACTAGGCCAAACTAGCCCGCCCAGGTCATCTATTTTGGAACGGAGGGAGTACGTCTCTGCACTGCTATGATTTTGTGTTGCACGTTCTATATGCTTTTGCTACGATTTTCCTACCCTATGAACCAAATGAGGCCTGAATGTATGTCGACTATTGTCTGATCGATCGCTAAGCCTACAATTTTAGGAGCTAGGGCTATTGGTCGATCGACGAGGGATAAGTATAAGCGTACCACGAGCTCATCAGCCCCAACGTTTCTCTTCGGTGAGTGTTTTGCAAGTACTATAGCTCGCACAGTAGCTAGCCTACTAACACCAAGAATCATCAAACAAGCCCTGCTGATATGATAAACAGTTCAAACATACATCTAAGCATGCCATATATTACATCAAAAGCTGGTGAGGATACATCTGTTTCCATAACTCGGAGAGGGTTCGCATGATTCATTGCATGATTCACTATCAAACAAAAGTAGCAAGATCCGCCCACACAAGACAGTGCACTAGCCCTAAGATGGTTTGATAACACGCATCGTTCTGGTAATTAAACACAGGGCAATGCAAACTACCCTGAAGGATTAGCGCGACCAACTATTTCTTGTCATCGATCTCTCGGGCAATGACCACAGCACGGACATTGGCATGGGAATCGATTTCTGGGGCGATGTCCACATGACTGACCCCGACATCGGAATTGATCTCTGGGGCGATGTCCACAGGATGGACAGCAGCATCGGAATTGATCTCCGGGGCGATGCCAACAGGACGGGCCATGACATCGGAATCATCAAGGACAACCACCGGCACCTGCACAACCCTAACATATTAGCAAGCACATTGCAAATAATCAAAAAGCAAGCACATTGCAAATAATCAAAAACCACAACTATGGTAATAAGCCATTATTTTTTACCTTGTGCAGCTCACCGGGGGATCTCATCCCTCCTGGGGCCATCTCCTCATCCTCGATGGGGGCCATCACCTCGCTAGGGGAATACTGCTTCTCAACGGCGACTATCTCCTCAAACTCGGTCTTGAGCCTCACATAGCTGGCAATCAGAGTTCCTGGGGTAGGCACGGTGGGGCCCTTGCTATTCTTCCAACTTTCTTTGAGGAGTTCGTCCGCCAACGTCCTCAACTCTTTGGCCAGTGCTTGTTTCTTGGAGTTCTTCATCTCCATGGGTTGGCCCGCCAACATGGTCAACTCGTTGGTCGGTGCTCGCTTCCTGGAGATCGCTGTCTCCAGTGGGTTGTCCGCTGGCAACTCTTTGCCTAGTGCTCTAGGATCCATCAATGAACTGACAAACAAAAAGCAATCGAAAGGAAACCACAATCGCAATGAAAACAGGAAAAGAATTGGATGTGAGAATCGGTCGGTGCTTCGCAAAAAGAAGATTATTGGAATGAAAATATAGTAGCATAACTGATTCGCCCACCTTTCCTTCGTCGGTAGAGAAGAAAAATGGCAGAAGTGAGTAGCCTGGAGTGAGGTTTTCTTCAAGAAAGGGAAGAAAGGGCTTGAACGAGCATTCCAATGAAATGATGGTTGCTTCGTCCAGTCCAACTTGGAGGCCACCTTACCACTGCTGGTAAAGGTGTGGGTTTTGTGATATGATCGGTCATGACTGCCACACCGGGGTGACAGGTGAGTCTCGACTGTAGCACCTCACTGTGATTTGGTGGATGGCACGCGGGCCTGGATGCTTTGAAATGTCATTAACTTGATTTTAGTCTCTTTAGTATTTGGATCCAAGCATGGATGAGGCTAACAAGTTTTAGTCCCACTACTTTTAGTCATGAGACTAAAATGTATCCAAGCACTCTCTCAATATTGTGCACCGCGACCAAGGCGGAGAGGAAAACGAGAGAACTATGTAATTAATGCATGAGTTTAATTATGGTAGTTTTGTAAAGTATGAGATACATTCCTCCAATCGCAAAATGCCTTGGTTCATGAGATTTGAGATTTGAGCCATATAAACCGGAAGGGAGGGGGTACTGCACACGATGTAGTCTAGTCACTTGTTTTTTTGAGCCGAAGTCTAGTCACTTTTTGAAATCTCTATAAAGGCAAGTACTCCTTTCCGGTTTACAGGTCTATACTACTCCCTCCATCTAGGTGTGTAAGTCATCTTACGAAAACCAAATAGTCCCAAAACACTTAGGCGCGGTGCATTAACTTCTACCTTGTTTCTTGTTTCTTGACATACGTATTAACCAATAAGAGATGAGAGGTGTGCATGCTTTTAATGACTTGCAATGGCTGGTTCATTGCATGGAATGCTATTAATTAGCAAATAAACATTGGTGACCCTAGGAGGAAACAGTGCTAAGCGCATGGACCTATGCAGAATGAGTATCAACCAATGGATAATGGAGTTTAATTGTTAAACAATAGCAATTTTGTCTCATGCAAGAGCCTGGCTAGTACTCCAAGGAACCGCACCACGCAAGTGTTCGCAACTGCCACGTTCGGTTTGCGCTTGGCTCTTCGCCTCTTCGAGAAGACGAACAATGATGTTACTCCTACTTCTAAAGTATCGAATCCACTGCTGCATGTCCGTCCACCTCGTGCGGGAGGGATAGCGTGTAGCAAAAGCTTCTACTTACTGCTCCTGCCTTTGCGTCCATGACAGGTGGGCCCAACAGGTGGTTGGCCCACATGTCATGCAGCCAAAGGCAGGTGCAGTTAAGGCAACGGAGCTCAGTCCACGAGGGAGAGGGCGTCGTAGTAATCAAATTTCTCGGTCTTGTACGAGTTGACACGACACATCAAAGCACTGCACTCGATAAAAGTCTTTTTACACATTTCAAATGGGCTACTTTGTATGTAGGAGTAGACATATTCTGCTTCGTATGTACAGTAGTCACTTGTTGCAATCTCTAAAAAGACTTATATTTGGAAATGGAGGGAGTACAACGCATGCATGCATGCCATGACTTTCCTTTTGATACTTGCATGTGTTGATTTGATGCACCTTGCCAAATTTTGACAATAAATTTAACTAACCAAATTTTCATGCATGTCACAAAAAATTACGGGGCTGTTTGGATTGTGGCTATGTTTATCTTATGTTGCCACATTATTTTTCCCACACTTGCCACACTTGCCTAACCTGAGTTGCTCAAATTCTTAGACACACTTTGGATTGCCTGAGGGAATCTTGCCACAATTTTTGTGTCTATGACATGTGGGGTTCACTGCTAATAAAAAAAATCTTGTCTTAGGTGTGGCTAATAAAAAAGATTTGTATTTAGGAACGGAGGGAGTAGAAAATATAAATAATAATGCATGTTGGGGCAACCCACGTTTCCGCTAATTTTAGCCGTGGGCTTGTTCACAATTTTTACGAGGGGGTAGTTGTTCACTTAATGGAGGGACTTGTAGTACCAGACTTGAACGATACAAAGTGCGACCTGGCACACCGTAACACCACTTGGAACAAGCGGGTAGCTAGCTATCTCAAAAAACAATCAACAACTAAAAAAAACCGCGACCTCGCATGTAGTAGTACACAATTTTAAACGATTGTTTTGATGGAGTGAAAAAGGAAAACTACCCCAGTACTTATATATAGGCCGAAGCCTCGACGCTTGCTTGCTAGGGCTTCTCTATTCACACACTCTCATCCTCTCCAGATCTAAACAAGATAGGGGTAGTAACACTGCCTTTCTCCCTTCAAAAAACACTGGCTTTCTATCCTCACCGCTGGTTACATATCCGGACGTATCCCCCTCCGCCAGTGAAGGGGAGGAGGGGCAGCGTTTAGGCCGTCGTCGACAGCGAGGGAGGAGACCCACTGCCGGCCGCACCGTTATCTCTGGCCGAGCGCGGGCGCAGGAGGTCCTCCGATCCCTTCGTCGTTGCCTATGGGCGGATCCGGCCTCCCGCTGCCCACCTATCCACATCCCGACGACCTTCTGGTATATCTTCGTTCGAAACCGCCTTAGCTCTACTTCCCCAGCTCGCTACGTCGCTGCATGTGCATCATTTTCTACCTCTCAGCCCCTCTCGATCGGATGGTCCAATGTCACCTATTTTTTCTTCTTCTATTGTTAGAGGTAAAGCTACTTCATGGAGTCGAATCTTGTACTCCCTCCGTCCGAAAATACTTGTCATTGAAATAAAGTGGGGGTGGGGGAATTTAGTATGTACATTGGACTTGGTACAAATAAGAAGGGGGGATGAAAGTAGTACAGACTGGTCATCCAACCGGTCTCTTGGTCGAAAAGGGAAATATAGGGGTAACGCTGTACACAGTGTTATGACCAGGACTAGATTTGCTATCCACACATAGGAGTAGGTGGCTAGAGTGAACAAAAATGGGACCAACCCAGATATGTTTCTTGGATGTTTGTTTCTCGGGGCAACGAACTATGAAGGGCTGTTTGGTTCTAGGCCTAGCATTGCCACAATTTGCCACACATTTTTGCCAAGCTTGCCTAAGGTTAGTTCACCACTTTATGCCCCTGTTTACGTACATGGTGCTGTACTGCTGGTGCACCCACTGTCCCATGCCCTTATACCAAATATTTAGGCTCCGGTCGGAATAAAGGGGCAGAAAACATAGGTCTTGATGAAAATAGAGGAATAGGAAAGGAATTTAGGTATAAAACTATGGAACAGCGAACCAGAGGAAACTCTCAAGAGAATGTATTCGGATGGACTATGAAATGTACAGATTTGTTTTTTTAGAGTAGTATGCTTGGCAGTATGATATGCTATTTGTTTATTCAGCTGCATAGTGACTACTCTTGTCCTCACCTCATGTACCACTCATAGGTTGATTTTTATTCCAGCAAACACAACACAGTAACCTGTCTATCGCATGGCAGCGAGCGCCTGCCTCGGGCTTTCGCCCAAAAAATGAGCAGCGCATTGCTACCTCTTGAGCACTGCGTTGGATTTCCCCAAAGAGGAGAGGATGATGCAGCAAAGTAGTGTAAGTATTTCCCTCAGTTTTTGAGAACCAAGGTATCAATCCAGTAGGAGACCATGCACAAGTCCCTCGTACCTACACAACGATAGCTCCTCGCAACCAACGCGATTAGGGGTTGTCAATCCCTTCATGGTCACTTACGAGAGTGAGATCTGATAGAGATGATAAATAATATTTTTGGTATTTTTGGTATATATATTCAAAGTAAAAAGTAAAAGGAAAAGCAAAAACAAAGAAAGTAATAAAGTAATGGAGATTGATATGATGAGAATAGACCCGGGGGCCATAGGTTTCACTAGTGGCTTCTCTCAAGAGCATAGATATTCTACGATGGGTGAACAAATTACTGTTGAGCAATTGACACAAATGAGTATATCTAGGTATGTATATAGGCATCACATCCGAGACAAGTAGATCGAAACGATTCTGCATCTACTACTATCACTCCACTCATCGACCGCTATCCAGCATGCATCTAGAGTATTAAGTTAAAAGCAGAGTAACGCCTTAAGCAAGATGACATGATGTAGAGGGATAAATTCATGTAATATGATAAAAACCCCATCTTGTTATCCTCGATGGCAACAATACAATACATGCCTTGCTGCCCCTTCTGTCACTGGGAAAGGACACTGCAAGATTGAACCCAAAGCTAAGCACTTCTCCCATTGCAGGAACTACCAATATAGTTGGCCAAACCAAAAAGGATAATTCGAAGAGACTTGCAAAGATAACTCAATCATACATAAAAGAATTCAGAGAAGATTCAAATATTGTTCATAGATAAACTAGATCATAAACCCACAATTCATCGGTCTCAACAAACACACCGCAAAAACAAGATTACATCGAATAGATCTCCACGAGAGAGGGGGGGAACATTGTATTGAGATCCAAAAAGAGACAAGAAGCCATCTAGCTACTAGCTATGGACCCGAAGGTCTGAAGGAAACTACTCACACTTCATCGGAGGGGCTATGGTGTTGATGTAGAAGCCCTCCATGGTGGATGCCCCCTTCGGCGGAGCTCTGGAACAGGCCCCAAGATGGGATCTCATGGATACAGAAGGTTGCGGCGGTGGAATTAGGTTTTTGGCTCCTGTTCTGATCGTTTGGGGATACGTAGGTATATATAGGAGGAAGGAGTACGTCGGTGGAGCAACAGGGGGGCCATGAGGCAGGGGGCGTGCCCTAGGGGGGGGGGCGCCCCCACCCTCGTGACCGCCTCTGTTATGTCTTGGAGTAGGGTCCAAGTCTCCTGGATCACTTTCGGTGAGAAAATCACGTTCCCGAAGGTTTCATTCCGTTTGGACTCCGTTTGATATTCCGTTTCTTCGAAACACTGAAATAGGCAAAAAACAGCAATTCTGGGCTGGGCCTCCGGTTAATAGGTTAGTCCCAAAAATAATATAAAAGTGGAAAATAAATCCCAATATAGTCCAAAACAGTAGATAAAGTAGCATGGAGCAATCAAAAATTATAGATACGTTGGAGACGTATCACGCGTGGATGTTTCTAATCCGATGGAATCAATACTACCAGACTAGCTTTCCTATGAAACATTATTCACCTTTCCCGTGTTCCGAACGGTTGGAAGGGAAAGAATACCGTAGGAATCGTGTTCCTACGAAAATCCTGCACCAAACCTGTGAACCGAACGCAGCCTTAGCTGTTCTTAATATAATGTCCCTGGTAAAAATGAAGCCATGCCACTGTTTTTGCCTGTAATTGTTTGAGACTCTGACAAGTTTAGCCAAATGTTTTTGCCTGTAATTGTTTGAGACTTTGACTGTTTCCTCTGTGCCTTTTTGTGCAAACAGGGATATCCAATTCACCTGGTTGCTGTTGTGCCTTTTGGTGCACTGAACAAAACTCTTCTTAAAAGAAGTGACTTTTGTGTTGTTTAACTGGAATGTCAGATGGAACAGTTGGTTCGTTTTGGTGGAACTGCACAAAGGGAGATCTATGTTCCAATCCTCATCATCCATATTGGCGTCATAACCTTCCTTTAGGTAAGAATGATATTTAATGCATGTGTTCATCTCTATTTTTTGACTGCCATGAGAAAATAATGCTGTTTTTTACTAGTAAACTTGTACTCCCTCACTGACAAAACCAATTCTGAATTAGAAGGCCAATCATGTACTTCGTTTCACCAACTGGTGAGTAGAAAGAGAAACAGAGCATGAAGAGGAAGAAGAAGAAGAATAAACAGTGCCAAGGCGATCTTGCTGAAGCCAAAGGCCTCAGTCGAGGCTATTCAAGGGCTCCAGCAACGACTACCTTACATGTGAGACGATCCTCCAGGGAGCCCTTCCACTTCTACTGTCTCACTTAATTAATTAGGAGTATTTAAGTACCACTAATTTATTACTGCCTAATTTTCCTGTTGGAGTTAAACAAATCTTTAGTAGGACCCTATGCTGAATCATGTACGTGTGAATGTTTGTCTATGGATGTGAATCATGTGGTGGAGCAGGGAGGGAATATTATTAGTGTCATGACATAATAGTGCTATTGTTTTGCATGTTAGTTTATTGCCATTGGTTCAATGAGGCAATGTTTTGCGTATTGTCCATCATGAATTTGATGCTACTATTTGAGTAATATGCTAATGTCTTCCTATCCTTTCTCAGTAAGCTAATGAAGGTTTCACCTTGTTCCACTTGTGCAAACAGGGATCATGTTGTGGAAATCATACATTTTAGTGGAACTACACAAGACAATACAATGAACTATATCCCAGCCAGTGCTTTAACTCTGCTGGAAGTTCTTGATAATCTTTCGATATAATCTCAGCACTGGTAAACAAGAGTGATTTCAACCATATATTTGAAGTTCACAAAAATATATACTATTGTGTGATTCCAGTGAGTGCTTTATCATCTCTTATGGGACTACATGAATAAGCTTTTTTTCTCAGGTTGGTACGGGCCTAAGGCCTTCATCCATATTAGTTTGCTGTCATCTCTATTTGTATCGTGCTACTGTCATGAGAAACTCCTTTATCTTTGCACTTTTAAGTTTTGCAACCTATGATAAATGGCAATTCTTTGAGTGTTGAGTGAGCTAATTGGCACTGATTAAATAAACTAATACCTCTGTTTAAGCAAGACTACTATGTTGCTACTTTACCCATTAAGATAATGAGGGTGCTTCCATTTGTTAGTGTATGTTTCATCAACTAGTCCCACTATTATAGTAATCTCACTCTCTCAATATATGTGCCAACAGGGATGCTCGATTTTGGTGGAACTGCACAAAAACTTTGGGTGCTTCATTGCCTCGACAGCTTCCGTCCTTTCCTGTCAGTCACTAATCTCCGCTTGCTTTCTTCCTTTGCTGTCAGTCGCTTGGCTTATCTCCGCTTCTAGTCAAAAGAAATAGTAATTGATATGCTACCTCACACAGGTTGGTACTGGTCTTTATCCTGATTATTGTGCCTGTCATATGTATTGGTAATTTGGTATTGTGCTACTGTTTGCCGATTTCATAAAGGAGTAATTTGGAGCCTGAACTTGCAGGCAAATCATTACATCGGGTGATTTCAGTAGAACTGCACAAAATGATCAGATGGACAGGTACTTATGCTACTGCTATGTACTCCAAAGTTCACTCAGACAAGCATCAATGTTGACAAGAAGTGCCTATATTCATTCGAGTATCAACCGGCGTCAACCAATTGTCAAACTCCAAGTATTAGGAGAGTGAACGCCAAAAATATTGCTTGGTGCATAGCCCAGAAAAATGCAGTCCAGTCTTTGGTCCCAACTTGTGCCTTTTGGTTATCGGCACATATGGTAGTGAACTATATGGCATGGAGTCTAAAGATTCCAGACAAGTTGGTTGACGCGTAATTCATCTGGCACTTAATCAGTCTGCACGCCAAGGATGCTCCATTTCAATTGAACTGCACAAAAAATTTGGGTGGTTCATTTTCTCAACCGCCTGCTTTCTCGTCTGCAATGTAGAATTTTGGCGAGATACAGGACCAAGATGAGCCAGTAAACTAGTTGGATGAAAGTAGTGGCCAAGTTGCTCAAACCTCCCTCGGCACGAGGACACTATTTGAGGATAAACCTACAAGCAAAGTTCAGATTGTCTATGCTGCCTCTTATGTACTCGAAAGTTTACTCGTACAAGAACTAATTTTAGCAAGAAGTACCTCTGATTGAACACCATTTACCAGTCTGTACCCTAGGTAATTAAAGTTTGTCCATGGATCATATTGGCTGTGATCTCAATCATTTGGATGCATAAACATACTGAACATGTGTATATCTGAATCTTATTGTGAATTATGTATGAATATTGTCGTGTGATCTATCAATCATTTGGATGCATAGATATGCTGAGCTTGTGTATATATGAATCTTTTGAGTTCTTGATAGTGAATGTTGGCTATGAATATGAACATGTCCTGTGAACCTGAGTTTGATATGAATTGCAACAGAACCACTTATAACCCTTCTCCTCCTCTCAATCTGCGACTCCACTACAGCATTTTCCCATCTCCGAGTCGTTCCCATCCGGGGCCTCGCCGTCGTCCACCGCCTCGCTGTGTTCGGTGCGGCGTGGTCAACAAACGAGAGTCATCGGAAGAGTACTGTACGTGGAGAGCCTGACGGCTGGGACCCATGAGGTCCATGGTCGCACGCAAGGAAAGTTCCTCCTTATTAAGCTGAAAAAAATGTTTCCTCCACCTGACAGCTGGGACCCACAGGCTGTATCTTCGCACGGAAGGAAGTGCCTCCTTGTTTTGCGAAAAAAATTATTTATCCCGTTGACAACTGGGACCCGTCAGATTTGGTGACTGACTTGTGGGCCTGCTAAGCGGACGTGTACACACGGCTTTGTCAACTTAATCAACAAATGATTCTAGCAGCTGGACCATTGGATGTTAATCCAACAGCCGTGCTCCTTCTTCAACCTCTGTTCTTGCTCCTGTCTCCCGTGGGCGGCATCACGGCTGTGCTGCCGTGCACCCGAACTAGTGAAGTTTCCCACTCCTCTCCATATGCGACTCCACTGCCCCATCTTCCCCATCTCCGGGTCGTTCCAGTCTGGGTGCGCTCGGCACGGTGTGATCAACGTGGTCAACAACCGAGATTCATCGAAAGATGACTATACGTGAGAGGCTGACAGTGGGGACGCACCACGCCCATGGACGCATGCATGCGACGGAACGCGGCGAGGTCAACGTGGTCAAGGAACGACTTCCATCGGAAGTATACTATACGTGGAGAGTCTCAGCTGGGTCCACGGCCGTAGCAAGTAAGTGCCTCCTTATTACGCGGAAAATAATGATTCCTCCAACTGACAGCAGGGACCCATTGGACGGGCCACCGTATTTTGCTAAAAAAATGTTTGCCCCCTGACTGCTGGGACACACCTGACGGGCCACCGTATTTCGCGAAAAAAATGTCCCCCCCACCGCTATCAGCTCGGACCCACCAGAAGTGCCTCCTTATTACGCACAAAAAAATGAATACTCCCCCTGCTAGCTGGGACCCACCTTGGTGGGAGGCTGACTTGTGGGCCTACTAAGTTGACGGGGACGAAGGGCTTTGTCAACTTAGTCAATATGAACGATTCTAGCTCCAGTGACCGTATGATGTCCATCCAACGGCCGTAGTGCTTCTTCAACCTCTGGTCTTCTTGCTCCAGCCGCCCAAACCAGCACCGGTCGTGCCTCATGCTCCTGCCTCTCATGGTCGGCTGTGCTGCCACGGAGGACTCACCGCCCCCTACTATTCCCACCGCTGGCCAGGCCATGCGGTGACGGCAGCCTCACACCACAGCCGAACCAGTGAACCCTCGTACTCCTCTCCGCACGGGCTTCCGCTGCCGCGTCTTCCCTGGGTCCGCGTCATCCCCTTCCTAGGCCTCGCCGTCGTCCACCGCCGTGGTGCTCTCCATGCGGCGTGGTCAACGTGGTCAAGGAACGACTTCCATCGGAAGAGTATTGTACGTGGAGAGGCTGACAGCTGGGTCCACGGCCACAACCCAGTTTTTTTGTGATTTGCCAAGTAAGTCGCTTTGTTAGGCCTGTTGGGCTGCAAATCTTTGAAGACGAGGAGAACTTTCATTCGGCCTGCCAAGAAAATGGCCCATCAGTAATGAGAAATGGGCTGTACATTTTTAAAACACATCAAACCGGCAATTAGTTTTAAATATCTTTTTTTTCATTTCGAGATTTTAAATTACATTAATTTTTATGCGTGGAGAATTTGTTGGATTTTATATTGATATACATTTATTTTTAAAATCAGTTTGAATGTGAGTCGAAATTTTGGGATTAAAAACAGTTCGGACTGCACCGAGCTGCGATGCGGCGAAGGCCTCACCGCCCCTACTACTCCCACTGCTGGCCAGGCCATCCCTCTACTCACCCACACCCCCTGTTATTCTGCGGCGACGGTAGCCTCACCCTCATACTCCTCTTCGCGTGGGCATCCACTGCTGCGTCTTCCCCGGCCCCGCGTCGTCCCCTTCCTAGGCCTCGCTGTCGTCCACTGCCATGGTGCTCTCGGCACGGCGTGGCCAATGTGGTCAACGACTGACTTCCATCGAAAGAGTACTGTGCGTGGAGAGGCTGACAGCTGGGTCCACGGCGGCCGCAAGGAAGTGCCTCCTTATTACGTGCAAAATAATTATTCCTCCACCTGACAGCAGGGACCCACCGGACGGGCCACCAGCTACATCTTCGCACGCAAGGAAGTGTGTCCGGGCAAAAAATAAAATAACCCAAAACGATTCGCCCCCCAGACTGCTGGGACCCACCAGCTACATCTTCGCAGGCAAGGAAGTGCTGACAGTCGGGACCCATCTGGTCGAAGCATACGTAGCGTTGTCATTCTGGTCGCGAAAGTGTACGTACATACTGGTCGATGTATAGGCACGCATGTGTCATAGTAGAGGTGCGCACGTGTCGATGTAGAGGCGCGCACGTAGCATGTACACGTACGTACAGCGGCGAGGGTGCAAGAAAGAAAATACGGCCACATACGTACATACGGGCAGGGTCTCGAACGCCTACTCGCGCATATGTACATGGCTGGGTTGGAATGGAGAAACAGTGTCGTCGTCGTGTTCATGGGGAGCCAACCGGCAACGGAATGCGTGGTCGTGTTCATAGGGAGGGCTTGGACAGAACAGGCGATGGAAACGAGGCCTGGCGTACCGCACAACGGAGGAAACGGCCTTGTGTTCGACCGGCCACATTCGAAATGGGATCCTGTTGATTGGGAGGGGTGTGGCGTACCGCAAAATGGAGGAAATGGACCTCCTACGGTCGAAACGGGGGTCCTATTGATCGGGAGGGGTGTGGTGTACAACAAAACGGAGGAAACGGACCTCCTACGGTCGAAACGGGGGTCCTATTGATCAGGAGGGGTGTGGCATACCGCAAAACGGACGAAACGGACTTCTGTTGGAGCGCTATGGT